>NW_020956073.1:96723-254267 GCF_003031625.1 Empidonax traillii
AAAAAAAAAAAAAAAAAGTGAAGACAAAACCCCCACTCATTCTTTAGTTCTATGTTTACCCATATAAGGAATTTTATGAGTAAATTCAGTAAATTCAAATACCTTGCTCTTATCAGCTAATTGTATGTAGTTCCTTCTTCCCTCGCCTTGTCTTGCCTTCCCTTCCCCATCTTTTCCCTTTCCCTTTGTCATACAGTGATCTAATTAGAGACCTCTTCTAATATTCTGTGTCTTGCTAATGAGGATAACACCAAGAATAACTATATCAAGTCACCTCAGGTACTTATATAATCAACATGAATCTAGATGATGTTTAAACATCTGCTCTAACTTTCTATTTTTCCCAATGTTTTATCCTTTATAAAATGTTCTCTGTGTGTTCATCACCTCACAAATATGTAATTCTTTTACTCTTATTGTGTTTTTTTTTTAAATCCTTCTTACTCCATACAAATTTTTCAGTTTTTCTCAAGGGACACCTATCACTGAAAGAAGGCAAGAAATACTATTGACAAGGTATTGTTTGATATCAGTTGGTTCTGAAAGATAATTTCAGATAAATTCTCAGAAAGATAGTTGGGAATAACTAAGATATTTGAAATGATAGGCCAAGTCTGCATAACAGCTTTAGATTAAATGAGAAAAAAATGTTTGAATCTTTTTCAAAAAGTCGTGAAAAGAAAAGCTTGATGAATTGGAGGGGTACCATATGAAGAGATTTCATATTTTTTGGAATGCGAAAATTCTCCCACTGCTTAAAAACCAATTAGTTAATAACTGGAATAAGTATAGAAATTATACTTTCTCACTCCATGTTGGAGCTGTGATCACAGATTAACTGAATGGACGCAATGTCCATTTTACACAGAGTTCTCATAGATGCATCCCACTGAGTTTGTTTTGGTTTTTTTTCTCTAATAATGTATGTATTAACTTGAAAAGATTTAGATAAATATTTCATCAAGATTCAGGCTCAGATATTCTTCCATATAACTGCCATATTCAATGAACATTATAACATTTTCCTCTCTGTAGTGCAAAAAATATTATAGAGGTAGAATGGATGCATTTTAACAAGGACTGCAACTTTTTTTTTCCCCCGGCAATGTACATTATAGGTTTTCTTTGAGATGCACAGACACAGACTCATACTAGAAAAAGGAAATCAAAAGAAAAGTTTTCTCCCTTTGTGAAGCATATGTTGCTGAGATACTGGATATAAGGGAAACACCACATTTTTTTCTTCCAGTTTTCCAAATCATTTTGATACAAAAAGATTTTTGATATGTTTTATCGGACTGTGGTACTGAGGTAAACAAACCAGGAAGAAAGGATGTTTAACAACTATGAGACATTATTATTAACAACCTCCCTCTTAACAATCTCCCTCTCTGCTAAATAATTTCTTAGCTTCCAAGCCACATTTTTAAAAGTTTTTGTTTTGATATCCTAAAATACATGATGCTGTTTTTAGGAGAAAACTGTTAGCAAATCAAGTACAGCATAGTACTCAAGCTAGTCTCTAATATATCCTAAAAGTACAGAGTGGGACAGTGTTGATCCATTTTAGTGTAACAAAAAGGACTGATCTAAAAAACTCTAATTATAGGTATTGCAGTAAGGACATCAGTAGCATCTTCATTTGCGAATAGCTTAAAAGTATTCAAATGTTCCTCAGAATTCCTGGGATTAAGCATAGTACACCTATTCCAAGAATTTTTTCTAACATTGACTCTCTTCACAGAGTTGAGAGAACAGCACCACAGATGAGAGGTATAATTTGTTTACTGTGCTTGTTTTCATTGCTCCAGATCTATCAACCATGTAAGACAACTGGAATTAAAGAAAGTAAATCAATTAGTAAGCAAGCAAAACCAACCTATTCCTAACCATTATGCTATTAGGAGACTAATGAAAAATATGTTAAGTCACCAATAAACAACTTGGGTTCATTAAGACTAAAAGAGAAACAACATTGTAAGTCACATCGTGAGAACATTAAAAATCAACCTTTTACATTATCATTCTAGACACATCCTAATGCTTTTTTACTACCTTCCCCACCATTTGGAAGGTTTAGTCATATTATAAAATGGCTTCAGACTCACTTTACTCTCCCAGGTACAAGTCCAAGGTAAAAATCTGTACATTTATGTTCTTGAAAATGACCGTGGTTTGAGTCGCTATTGTATTACCTATAGCCCTTGAAACATGTTAGAATAGCTATATTGATAGCCTATGTTTGCATGTGCTTGTAACTAGATGTTTTTACTTTGCTAAAATCTAAGGAAATTATAACTTTCTCAATAAAAAGATTAATGCATTAATCAGTACACTTACCAACTGATTCTTTGGGCATTTAACAATAACACAAGTCAAAAAACCACAACAGTTCTTTGAATAACATTATTTCAACTGCAACCTTCTTTTATAATTTTTTTTTTCAGAATCCTTTTACTCTGTTTTCAGTACCTGCTGATACACAACCAGGTTTTTGAAATCCAAGAAAACAGCCATACGATAATAGTAAAGAGGTTTTCTAATTTTTGATTCCTAATACAGAATTTTGTATCTGATGTTCTTCCTTATAAATTTCTTAAATATTGAAGATCTTTACTCTGTTATCCTTTAGAAACAAAAGTGCTGTTTTTCACTTTGACAGGATTTAACACATCAGATGTAATACTTGTTTGAATAGAATTAGTGCAGAACTAATACCTAATATAATAATCCAGCCAGCATTAATGGCAAAAATATTTAAAAGGCAAGTTTCACTAAATATATGAAACTCGAAATGTATAAAAGAATTTAATAAATATTTACCTAAAAAAACTAATCCTTTTTTTCTGCTTAACTGTTATGACTACTAGTCTATTTCAGTATATACTGAACTCTGAATTATTTTCTGCTTTCTTTATAAGGTTTGAACTCTACTGTAATTACAGATTCACATATGTAACTCAGGAAATAGTAATCCAATGAGACTTTTGCCTAAGTAATGAATCCAGGATTTGATCTTAATTTGATACAATAATGTGTTAATGTAATATCAGGAAAAAGGAAAGATCATACCTACTTTACGGAAAAAAAACCCTACATCGTTATCCCACATCAATGGCAACTCTATCCATTTCTAAAAGGTGCCTTTCTTTCACAAACATAACAAAATAAAAGCACAAAAATAGATAGGGTAAACAGTCAAAAATACAAAAATGACTGGGTCAACTTTTCAAGCTATCTGTATTCAAAGATGTTCCAAAACAGGATGCACTGCAGTATAGAAATTTAGGGACTTAACTGAAAAAGGGGAGTGAACTACATGCTGTTCAATTTGATTTGGATGCAGAAATCCTACAGGCATATTCTGAAAGGTTTTCCAGTTGTGTTTTAGGTAGCACAAATTGACTCAGCTTCTATCCAAACAAAAAAAGAAAATACTTTCTTAAGTTTTTTCTATTGTTATTCAAAATGCTTATCAAGACAAAATGCCATCATGCTGTGGATCTTTTTATTATTTTGTAGAAAATTGTATTTTTGATGTGGAGAAGAATTGTTTGGTATTTCATCTCTTTGCTCTATAAGATACTGTTGGCCCTGTATGTCATTTATATCAATCATATATACTACAAATGTACTGTTGGACATGTATGTCATTTATATCAATATACAGTACAGCAGCTTTTTTAAATACTGTGGAAAACTATGTTTCAGTGTGATATGTTCTTAAACAAATGTCAGTAATTTAGGGCTAATTCTTTCAGCAAAACTAGAAAGGAAAATTATTTATTCATGAAGTATCGCACAAAATTCATTAGCACAGCTGTTACCGCCTGCACAAAGAATTCCAAATGAGCATGTTGGGTTATAAATTTAAATTAAAATTGATTAGTAATGCAAATCTTAATGACTGCAGAAACAGGACTATGTAAAGTCATGACATTGTGTACAGTATTTCTCTCTCATGAGTTATTTTAAAAATATATTCACAAATAGAGCCAAACTGTATCTATGGAGGAATGTAAAAAATGAGCCAAAACTTACACACATCATTAATGGCCAAAGCAGCCACTTGGTGAACCAACCTGTTAGTGTTTACTGTCTGCCAGGTGAAACAGCCTTGTTTAACACTCTTTCCGGGGCACTTCAGTATATGTAAATTATGTTTCTCTGGCTTCACTTTCATTGGCAATTCAACTAATGTCCTTAATGCTCTTAATATATTTACTTAAATGCTTAAGATTTCAAATAATCTGTCCATTTCCGAATTAAAAAACACATTGACAGATATAGGTAATGTATTATGCTGCTAAAACGTGTTTTCATAAAATGGACATGTATTATTCCATCTGGATTAGAAACATGTGGTTGGTTGAGTGAGTTTTATAAAAGCATAATCAAAATTCACATATTCTACTTAGTCCCTACTGAAACATTAAATCTTGTCTCCAATTAGAGCTGTCTTTGACACACAATAATTACATATTACATTTAAAACACAACCAGAAATTACAGTGAAGAGAAAAAGTACAGTGCAATATAAGAGAGATTGCAATTTGAATCCATGATTTTCTTTCCTTTCTCTTATTTTGTTACTGAGGCTGTTTTACTTGCCAACCAAGCAGATACTGAGTTGTACTTAGATGGTACTTTTCTATCTGTAAGCCTACATTTAATTTTTACTATTAGGATCTATGTCATGATTTTAAACAAACATATTGATAATATTCAAGTTCAAGGCTAGGAGTTTAATCCATCTCATCTATAGCTATAAGATCATGTTCATACTCAGGAAGAACTTCATTCAAACTCCAAGAATTCTCAACAGACATTTATTTGCATTAGATTTTTATTATTTTTTTAAACTCAAATAACAGAGAGGCATGTCTTGCTCATTTAAACTTATGGGTCCAGCAAATCCCTTTATTGAAGCAGCACAAGAACAGTAGGAACAAATAATAAGGTAAAATTCTATGTAAAGCTGAGAAAAACAAAACATTCCCGAAATTATCAAACTGCTTTATCTAAAAAAATTAGGTTACCCTAACTGTCACTGAATATCTCAAAGGGGAAATTATACAGCTTGTCTTCTTTCTTGAAAACAAATGGTTGATTAAACTTCTAGTTTTTAACTTGGAGGACAGAATTACACCTTATGTTATGACTAGTTCATAGGAATAAGTTCCAAGGAAAGCATATGTTGCCAGCTAAAATGTATGAGACGTTATCTTGACCTTGCTTGTAGGTGTGGCAGAATTATTTCTCTTTTGAATATATACTTGTGGTGAACAGTACTTATTTAGATAACAAAATTGGAATAAGTCAACTCCATGAAGAGTATTCAAAAAACAAATTTAAAACTTTTTTTTTTTAAAGGCAAATCCTTTTCGCAAAGTAGCCAAGAATTTTAATTAATATAGGACATCTGATCAAGCTTTATAAAGTCAGATGTAAAGTGGAACAAGCATAAGAAGAAGATAAGAGATACAGAGAGGAGTGGCATATGTGTGGAAAAGCAGGCGGAGAAAAACAAAGTTAAGAGTGTATTATTGAGGTAGAATGGCAATTAAAAAGATGTGAAAAATGATTAAAATAATTTCTTATAAATTGATAAAAGCTACATGACTGTGTAAGTATATAAAAAAGTTTCCACTGTTCTAAGAAAGGGAGGAAAACATAAGCAATTTGCTGATTTTGTCACTTGTAAATTACATGAATCACCCCAGAAAAGAGTCGATGAGAAACCTATGCTATAAAGGATGTAATTCTTTGTAAATCACGTTTTACAGAAATGAAGGGTAGGACCAGATCTACTTTTAAAGTAGATTTAGACAGTTATATGTATTTTTTTAAAAAAACCAACCTAGAAGTACTTTTCCTGATTGTTTCTGATTGACTTGATAACAGGATCTCAAAAAGATATAAAATAGTTCTGAAGTAAAAACCCAGAAATATAAAAAGGGACCCAGGTTCAGGTAGCTAAAACTCAGTAAATTAGGGAGAAAAAAAAAATGCATCACTGTTGATATACAATTGTTTGGGTAGAAAGAAGCTTCGACAAAAATGCAAATCCAAAGAGGGGGAATTTAAATTGTCCACTCTGTTGAAAAACATCAGCTTATTCAATCACTGTTCACTTCTGTATGAAATATATTTGTATATCATTGTTTCCTGTTCAGCAAGGAATAGAATGGTTATCTCTGCACCATCTGTTAAACTCCTAGGGAACAATTTGGATATAACCAGTTCCATTGTGCAACGTTAAACAGACTGAACATTGGTTCTTTCATAATCCTTACATCTTGCATTTTGAACATCCAATGAATGAGAGCAGTGGAGTTCTGCCATCAACTGAATGAGAAAAGTGAAGTTTTTTCATCATTTGAGTTACTTTTGGTCAGCTGTCTCCTCAGCTGGCAATATGTGCAACCAGCTGCCTAAAATTTCCCTGTAAAAGCTGCATTTTATTTTATACGATCATTTTAACGCTGCTGAATAATAACAGAATTTAGAAGTCTTTTAATCCTACTGCCAGGTGAGAAAAAAATTCTAAAGTTGTTGTTGTGGGTTTGGTCTGGGTCCATTTTTTCTCACCCCCTACACAATTGCTATAAGTTGAGAGAAGGTTTATGCAGACAAAAGAGATATGATGTGGGGAGAATAATTTTAGGATTTATTACTAGCAAGATAAAAACTAAAGAACTACATATACAACAATTCTAACTAGGCAAAAGTGTTATGTACTTACAGAAGTACCCCTACCCCTTTGTATCAGTTTAGGAGAGAAGCAGTCTCTTTTCCACTTATAGAGCTACAGGTCTTCTAAATAATTTTGCAGCACTTTGAAAGTTCCTCTTCTATTATCTTTACGACTCTAATTCGTCGCAGATGGAACTTTCTGTTTTTCTCTCTCTCTCTTTTATGTCAATCTCAGGGCCGGGCCTACACCCTCCTGGGCTAAGACCAGAGGCTAGGGGGTTACCCAGGCCCTGAGGGGTCTTCCATGGACTACAAGGGGACACTACCCTTACCATGGTCTTCCCACAAATGGCTTTTGAGTCCACTCCTGTTTCTTGTGGGGTCCCTCCTCACAAGAGACAGTCCTTGATGGACCTCTCTAGCGTGAGTCCACCTTCGGGCAACAGTTCTTCCATTCTCTGCTGTCCCTTAGCGTCACAAATTCAGCTACACCAGCATGGATCCCTCACTGAGTCAGAAATCCTATCGTGGTCAACTTTCTTCAGCATAGGTCTCTCTCTCTCTCCATGGGCCACAGGTCTCCAGCAGGACTTTGTTTCATCTTAGGCCTCCCACGGAGTCACATCTTCTTCATGCACTCTGCTTCAGCATAGGCTCCTTCATGAGCTGCAGAGGGAGGTCTTTGCTCCCCAACAGTCTTCTATAGAAAGCAGGAGTTTTTTAGTTTTCAGTCTTTTCCCTGCTGAAAGAGCAGGGGGGAAAAATGAGCCCCTCCTTCTGGCTTCTATTCTCTCTCCTCCAGCTGCCAACTTTGACCTTGGAGGCTGTGCTCTCTCTGTCTGCCTGGAGTTCCTTTTGTAATATTTTTCGTCCAGGCAGTTTTCTTCTAGAGTCTTTCCTCCACTCAGTTACATGTCTTAGTCAGGGGGCTTCAGTGCCACATTTGCCCCCATCCCAGGACCGGGGAAGGAGAGAGGTCAAGCCCACACTTCGGGCCTGCCTCTCTCCCTACATGGCTCCTAATTTCTTCTGTGACACAAGCTTCTCTTCCATTTTCTTAAATATGTAATTGGTAGGGGCATTACTAAAACTTTTAATTGGCTTTGCTCTGGAAATTCACCTGGAAAAACTGTTTTCAGCCCCAGGAGGTGCTGGTTGGCAAACCCACGACAGATGAAAGTACATTTTAGCTCTAAGTATAAAGTGTAGTATCTACATATTATATGACATGCCCTAAATACCAGTCAGGAACTGTTTTTTTATATAGTTTTTGTTTTTCCTTTATTTCTTTCTTTTATTATTACCACCTGGATATTCAACTTATTAATCAATTTCACACAAATGATCCTCAAATACTTAATGCTTATGCTCATAAGGATAGGGTCTATTATAAATGCTCATTAATCTCACCAAATAAAGAAAATTATGTTTAAGAACAGGATCATCAATGTTATACAGAAAAATAAGATATGGTTAGGAAAAAAGTGAACAGTTGAATCACATTTGATTATGTAATTAAAGGGTAGAACTTTCCTGTTATATGCAGACACTGTGCAGAACAAATGTTTTCTAACCATGATATTCAATGGAAAGAAGAAAAAGTAGCCTGAACTATAAAGTAGAATAAAATTTCAAAGGGAAAATATATTTTCCCAGTCTTTCAGGAACTACATTTTTGTTTCTCATTTTTACTGTTAACTTCTTTGAACACCTCAGGCCTGTTCTATACTGAAAAAATCAAATGAATCTGAGGTACAGCTATTTGGCTTAAATTACAAGTTTAAAGACTAGATAACCTTGAAGATATTGCAGTTCTTCAACTGAAATAAATAATATAGATATTAGTCCTGAGAAAAGCTGAATACTACACAGCAGGATGTTTAAATCTTAAAATATACTTCTGTCTCTAAAACTCTGTGATACAAATGTGCATCAGAGTCAGAAAAAAATAAATAAAAGAAAAAATAAGAACAATCCAAGAATTCATCTCACTATATAGAAGCCTCTTGCTGATTATAAATAAGGTGGAGAATTAAAAATAAGAAAATACATGGTCAGCTGTAAATCGTCCACATTTCCAGGATGAAATTTCTGCATGCTTCACATCTAAAACATTTTGGTATTTTGAGAAGTTAAAGATTTTAAGAAGTTACAATTCTCCTTCATAATAAATATTGTCAAACATAGTATCATTTTGCACCTTGTCATGACTGACTCTTACACACTTAAATATTTTTAGGATCTGCGACTATATCTCTAAATATAAAGGATGATTTCTTAAATTCTTAAGCATATATTTCCATATTTTGAAGAAGGCATTTGATTAGACATCCATATCTTCCCCTTTGCCAAAACAGACAAGAATTTGGATTAAAAATAAACATATAAACCCACAACTTTTCAATTTAAGCACATTCCCTGTCAGTAATGGCCGTGAGTATATGCTTAAAATTAATCTTAAATGCCAACCCCCACAAACCTAGATAGAAGGGAAACAATGACATAGACAATTAATGGAATTAAGAGGCACATTAATTATTAATTAACCAAAGATTTATGGTAACATAATATTGAAAATTACAGTGGAAGAAATTAATAGTGACAGGTAGATAGTTTAGGTACGTAATTGATGAAAGAAAAAAAATAAGTAGAAATGAACCAAAGAAAACTCATTTCACATGAGGTACACCTTGTGCATCAATGACTCCTAAGGAAATAACTGAGTTTGTTTAGAAGTGATGTTTAAAAAACAAATAGACCCATCATACTAAGGGTATGGTGTATTGGAAAGGTGTGCTTCTCTTATATACCATCAAAACTGTTCTCTTCTGATCGAGGGTAAAGATAAATAAATTCTGAAGCCTATGGCAAACATCTAAAATAAAATCATCAAATGCAGCAACCTTAGATCATTTTTAAAAACTTATTATAAAATTAGTTAAACCCTTAGCCTTAGTGATACCATTTTAAGGAGAAAAATCTACTTTGACTGTAATTATTTTGAGGGAAAATAAGGCACTTTTTTAATTTATTAATAAGCATTATTTAATAGAGCTTAGTACATATTAATTGATTTGAGATTGACTGATCACGCCCTTTCATAAAGCCTTCACTGCATTATATATAACTTTATTATAACTTTCTGTATTAGATGTCCTCTTTCATTATTTTTAATCCCCATTCCTTCCATCTTTTCAATTACATATAACTTTATGATCTTTTATAGACATATCCATAGACTTGGATAGTATTTCTAATCTGCTCTCAGATCTGCTGGAAATATACCTTTTCTCAGATGTATTCTACCCTTAAGATCTTGTTGCACTTCAGTGGTGAATTTATATGTACAATGTATCACATAGAATATGCTGAATTGGAAGGGATCCCTAAGGATCATCAAAGTTCTGGCCCTGCACCCTGAACCATCCCAAAGAGTCACATCATGTGCCTGGGAGTATTGTCCACTTTGTGAGCTCTGTCAGCCTTGATGCTGTGACAACTTG
Source organism: Empidonax traillii (assembly GCF_003031625.1). Lineage (NCBI taxonomy): Eukaryota > Metazoa > Chordata > Aves > Passeriformes > Tyrannidae > Empidonax > Empidonax traillii. The sequence continues at coordinate 106,923 of NW_020956073.1, forward strand.
TCTGGGGGGCCTGTTCCAGTACACAACCATCCCCTGGGTGAAGAATCTCTTTCTAATATCTGACCTAAACCTCACCTGACACAACTTCAGGACATTCCCTCAGGTCTTGTCACTAGTCATCACAGATAACTCCTCTTCCCCTTACAAGAAAGTTGTGACTACAGTGAGGTCTCCCCTCAGTCTCCTCTTCTCCAGGCTGACAGACCAAGTGACCTCAACCATTCCACATGACTTCCTCTCAAGGCCCTTCAACATCTTCACTGCCCTCCTTTGGACACTCTCTAATGACAAATGTCTTTCTTAAATTGTAGTGCCCAAAACTGCACACAATATTCAAGGTGAGGCTGCCCCACTGCAGAGCAAAGCGGAACAATCCCCTCCCTTGACTGGCTGGTGATGCTTTGCCTGGTGCCCCCCAGGACGCGGTTGGCCCTCCTGGCTATCAGGGCACTTCTGACTCAGATTTAACTTGCTGCTGACCAGGACCCCCAGGCACTGCTTTCCAGAATCTCATTCTCCAATCTATCTGTACATCCAGGGATGCCCCATCCCAGGTGCAGAATCTGGCACTTTCCCTTCTTGAACTTCATATGGTTGGTGATTGCCCAGTCCTCTGATTTCTTGAGGTTTCCCTGCAGGACCTCCTTGCCTTTGAGAGAGTCAACTGGTCATCTGAGTTTTGTATCATCTGCAAACATACTTAGTATCCCTTCCAGTCCTGCATCCAAGTAATTTATGAAGATACCCAAGAGCACAGGGCCTAAGACCCCACTAATGACAGGTCACCATTCTGGTATTATCCTATTCACTACTATCCTCTGTGCCAATTGCTCACCCACAGAATGATGTGTTTATCTAGCTGTGTGACAGACATCTTATCCAGAAGGATCCTATGAGAGACAGTATCGAAAGCTTTACTGAAATCCAGAAAGATGACATCAACTGGTTTCTCTTGATCAACTAGGTGGGTGACCTTGGCATAAAAGGGTATCAGCCTATCCTGTTCACAGTTTAGGTCTTTGGACTGTTAATGGAAACTCAGTTTATATCATGTGTTCTGTCATGTTCTGTTGTAACATTTTGTTATCTCTTGGGACTGGCTGAGAAATAAGAAATTCCCAAAGTTTTTACATCATTTTCTATTCACCAATACACTGCAAATAAAGGAAGCTGGTATTTTTTTGTGGAAAGGAAAATAAGAACAATAATTCTTCTAATGATGTACCGAACACACTAATTTTTCCTGGATGGATGAAAGTGCAAGATCTCTCTCACTTTATTAAGAGAGAGACTCAAATGCTGCTTACCCATTTGGTAAGGAAGTAATGTTCAGGTTGTAAATGTACTTCCTCTTGTTGGTGTTATTTTCCATATGTTATCAAACATTCCAGAGGAAGGAAAAAAGCTAAAAAATCATGAATCTTTTATCTCTTGTGTAGCAATATCACCTGGCATAGAAGAAATCCAAGTGAACTCACTCCTAAAATCAGAGAGAAAGAGGGGAGAGAGAGTGGTGATTTTGTCTAGAGCTCCTGCAGTCCAGAAATTATCTCCTGTTGTTGTTTGCATATAGATATGACAAGACATTTAGTCTTGGACTGAGAAAAGCTTCCACAATTATTTTTTAATTACAACAGCTCTATTTTAACGAAAGGATATATCTTCACTAATCTTGGATTTTTCATTTTTTTTAAACAATTCTCAACTATATCACTTATATAAATCACACATAAACTGTCATAAAGGCAGTGATAATATTATCTAAATTTCTATCATCACAATAACACTATCTGACTAAATTTACATCTAAAAGTTGCAGGTTATCAAATGTAGTACAGGAAATACAGAATAAGACTTTATTAATATCAACTCACCATCAAAATATTCATTACTCATCTTATACATTGTGTGGGAATAATCTTTAATGTCCCCAAAAGCAGCAACCTTTCAGTTCTTATGAAGAATGATTCCTTCTAGCTAACTGCTAGTTGCTTAAATATATAGTTACACATACCAAAACCAACCAACCAATCAAACAAAGGAATTCTGTGCAATTGTTCAGTAAAGTTAATTTATTCAGAATTAAATTAGAAACAAGCAAAGTAAGTAAAACACTACTGACAAAATAGACTGCACTTAGGGTCCCTATCATCTCCTCTTTGAAAAGGTTTTTTTTTTTTAATGTCATGGAAAGTTTTTTCTGATCACATTTATTTTTCATATTTATTACTATTGGAAAAGAACAAAAAGTAATAGAAATAACTAATTTTAAAAATATGTTCTTACAACAACCACCAAACACAATTACTGTAGCAAAAGTATGCTTATCACAAAAGACCACTGGAGTGGAACAGCTACTTAAATCAAAAGAAATAAAATCTCTCCATTAATGAATTATTCACATTAAAGATTGAGTTGTTTCAATGATGATGTAAAAAAATAAAACTTGAATAATAACTCATTAATAACCTGGATGCTTCCAAGAGCAATCCTTTCACAGAATGTATTCCCTCCATTTTCAGTCATTAATCCATCATTTTGTAGAATACATACATATTTTTATAAGATACTAGTTATGACTTTGATCATTACTTATACTATTATTCTGACTTGTGTATTCTCCACCTATTGTCAAAACAAACCATAGAGCTAGCTCTTCTTAGATGAGTAGTCCTCTGCATGTCACTGTCACGCTTATGAGCATATGCAGCAAGTCCTACGTGTGTGTTGATAAAACAGTATTTGTGATAAAATTATCATTGAGGCACATCTGAAGTTCTCTAAGTGAGACGTGATCATCACTTGAAAATAGTGAACCTACAGTGTCACTGACAACTGTAAATAGAAAATAAATTGCTCTTTTCCTTTTATTTCCTCTTTTTTTACTTGAAAGCAAATGCAATGAATTCAGTCGTGCCTGACTCATGCATTCTCTCTGAAAAAAAATTCATTGGTGAATGAAAAAAATTACAAGGGGTAGAAACAGAAGCTACAGCATCTGTAGACAAAACCAGTATTTTATTTGGAGCTCATCTTAAGATGTCAAATGCCTTGACTAGAAAGAATCATAGAAGTATAGAATCATAGAATCATTAACGTTGGAAAAGACACTTAAGGTCATTGAGTCAACCATTATCATATCATTGCCCTGTTCAGCACTAAACCTTGTCCCCAGAAGCCACTTGACCCAGACAATTTTTCAACACTTCTAGGGATGATGATTCCACCACTTTCCTGGGCAGCCTGATCCAGTGCTCAAGACCTCTTTTTGTGAAGAAATTTTTCCTAATATCCACTCTAAAACTCCCCTGTACCCATTTGAGGCCATTTCCTCCTGTCTTATTGCTTGTTACTTAGGAGAATCATAGGATGGGTAAGATTGGGATGGACCATAGTAGGTACTCTGGTCTAACCTCCCAGTTAGAGCAGGGTCATCCTAGAGCACATTGCAGAGGATTGATTCCGGGCTGTTCTTGAATATCTACATTGAGCATGAGTCCACAAACTCTCTGGGCAACCTGTTCCGGTCCACAGTCACCATTCTGACTCATACTTGAATGGAACTTCCTCTGCATCAGTTTTTGGCCTTTACCTCTCATTCTATTTCTTGGCACCAATGAGAAGACCCTGGCTCCATCCTCTTGACACTTTCCCTTCAGATACTTATAGACATTGATAAGGGCTCTTCTCAGTCATCTCTTCTCAAGGTTGAACAGGCCCAGTTGTCTCTGCTGTTCTTCATAACAGAGGTGCTCCAGGCCCCTGGTCATCTTTATTTCCCTCTGTTTGACCATCTCCAGGGGTTCCATGACTCTCTTGTACCGAGGAGCCCAGAACTGGACATAGCACTCCTGACGCAACATCACTAGGGTTGATTAGAGGAGCAGGATCACATCCTTCAGCCATAGACTTGTGTATGTCAAATTTGCCTATGTGTTCTCCAACCTAAATCTCCTCCACCAAAGGAAAGTCTCCCTTCCAACATTCCTTTACACTGGTCTCCCGGGTCAGAGATTCCTGAGGATTGGTTTTGTCAGTGAGGATCAATGCAAAAAAGGCATTCAGTAACTCTTCCTCTTCTGTGTCCTCTGTCACTAAGGTCCCACATCCATTTAGTAACAGGCCCACATTATCCTTAGTATTCCTGTTTTTATTGATGTATTTAAGAAGCCCTTTGTCCTTGACACCCTTGGCTAGATTTAATTCCAGATGTATCTTGAACTTCCTTGTTTCATTTCTACTTACTCTGACAAACTCTCCATATTCATCCCAAGTGACCTGACCCTGCTTCCATCTCCTGTGTATTTTCTGATTATGCTTGAGTATACTGACAAGAGTTCTTTATTCATCCACACAGGTCTCTTGACTCCTTTGTCCAGTTTCTTGCTCATCTGGGTGCATTGTTCTTGAGTCTGAAGGAAGTGATCCTTGAATATCAAACAACTGTCTTGAACCCCGCTTCTCTGCAAAGCTTGTTCCTATGGGATTCTTCCAAGAAGGTCCTTGAGGAGGCTAAAATTAGTTCTCCTGAAGTCCATAATGTCACCTGCTGTCCTTCTTCCTGGCCTGATACTGAACTCCACAATCTCATGGTCACTACAGACACAAGGCTGTCCCCAAACTTCACATCTCCAACAAGGCCTTCCCTGTTTGTTAGTATAAAATTGAGGACCACAACATTGCTTGTGGGATCCTACACTACCTGTGTTAGAGATTTGTTATCAGTGTTTCTCAGGAATCTCCTGGACAGTTTGTAGTCCATTGTGTTGCTTTTCCAGCAGATGCTAGGGTAGCTAAAGTGCCCCACAAGAATCACTGCCTGTGACTTTGAGGCTGCTTCCAGCTGCCTTTAGCAGGCCTCATCTTCTTTCTTCTCCTGCTCAGGTGGCCTGTAGCAAACATTCACAACAATATCACTCTTATTAGTGTAAGTGTACTCTGACTAGCCCTTTTGTCCTAATCCATTGGCTCTCTACTCACTCAACATCCACCCCAAGACAGAGCATGATATATTCCAGGTGTTGTCTCACATAGAGGGCAACTCTACCACTGTGCCTTCCTGGTTTTTCTTTCCTAAACAGCATGTGGCCCTTCAAGACAACATTCTAGTCATGTGACCTATGCCACCACTCTCTGTAATCATGGTGAAATCAAAGTCCTGTGACTACACATAAATCTCTTATTCCTCCTCTTTTTTCCCTGTACTGACTGCATTAGCATACGGGCACTTTATAGAAGTTTGGTAACATACAGTATAGAACTGCAAAATCTAATGCAATATTTATGTAGTCAGAGGTTTAGTTCTCTTTTTCCTTAAACCATACCATCAAAATACATCAATTATTATATACCTCTGTGATTTGGCATAGCAGTGATTAACTCTGTCTACTCTCCTTCAAATGCTATTAACTATGTGATCTAGAAAAATATGACCAATTGACTGGCTCAATTGCTGTGGACAGAAAAATGTGTTAATATAATTGTTGTGAAGAAAAACAGGGTCTTCACAGATTATGTACCATAGAATCATAGAATAGTTTGGGTTGGAAGGAGCCTTTAAAGGTCATGTAGTCCAACCACTCTGCAATGCACAGGGAAGAGACCAGGTTGTTCAGTGCCTTATCCAACCTGATCTTGGATGTTTTCAGGTATGGTACATCTTCCATCTCTATGGGTAATCTCTTCCATTGTTTCTCTTCCCTCACCGTACAAAATGTTTCCTCATATCAAGTCTTAATCTATCCTTTGTTAGCTTAAAGCCATTATCTCCTGTCCTATCATTACAGGTCCTTTCTTATAAGCCCTCTTTAAGTACTGAAAGGCTTCAATAAGGTCCTGCCAGAGCCTTCTCTTTTTCAAGCTGAAAAATTCCCAACTCTCTCAGCCTGTCTTCATATAGGAGGTGTTCCATCCCCCTGATTATCTTTGTGACCTTCTTCTGGACTTGCTCCAAAAGGTCAATTTCTTTTCTGTACTGGGGACCCCAGAGCTGGATGCAGGACTCCAGGTCAGGTCTTACCAGGGCAGAGAAGAAGGGCAAAACATCTCCCTCACCCTACTGGCCACACTGCTTTTGATGCAGCCCAGGACACAGCTGGCTTTCTGGGCTGCAAATGCACATTGCCAGGTCATGTTCAATTTTACATCCTTCTCAATAGGACTGCTTTCCATCCCTTCATGCCCAAACCTGTGTTTATACTCAGAGTTGCCCCAACCCAGGAGCAACACACTGCATGTATGTCAGCTACAATTTACAAGTACAAGTGTTAGGATTAAGAAAACAAATTTACTGACTAAGGAAGCTTATTATATCTGGTCTACTGAGCCTGAAGCAATTAAAAAAATAAGGTTAGATGATTAAAAGTGGACTTGCCTAATACAGTGTTTTAGGACATACAATTACATTTGACAATTCACTACAAGATTGGATTACTAGTTTACAAATTTAGGGTGTAAATTTATGTTGTTTTTTACCAAAGTTTATTATGTAAATTCTGACATTTAAAATCAGGGACATGAAATAACAATCTCCATCAATATCAAAGCAGCTAAAAAACTCATATTCATGGAAGGAACATTTTCAGATAACATATTCAGTGGTTTAACAGCCTTTAATAAAGATATTCTTGAAATCTCTTTAATTCTACTATACATCTCTTAATACCTAAGTTTTGATCCGGATGCTCAAAGCACAAGAATTCCTATATCATTATAGACTTTTAAAGGTAGTGTTAGTTTTACTCTAAGAAAGAATTCTCCCCTTTGAAAAGATTTTCCTGACATCTGAATTCATATCCTCTCTGAAAGTCCTCAAAATTTTCATGGCTGTATTGATGAATTCAGTCCCTAGAGGAGATACTCACAATTTGTTTCACAATTAATCAGGTTCTGTTAAAACTGTATCTGCATTAAATTAATAGCAATTCTTATATAAATCGTAGCATGTAAATACCTTTCCAACTATTATCACTGCAAAACAGAATTATGCAATTGGTTTTTCAGCCTACCATATTAGTAGGACACAGTTCAAATAAATTCTAGCTGAAGCCAAGAATAGGATGAATCCATTCAAGTACCAAGAGTAAAAAAAAAAATACTGATTTGTTTTAACAGCAAATTAACAAGCTAGGGGACCTGTCTACAGATCACATTTCATATAAGATTAATTCCTGGTGCTCCACAATGGATTGAAACATGCAATTACAATAATTAGCAGCAATTTTGCCCCCTACCAGGATTCAAGGGTGGGAAAGTTGCTTTATGAAATGATTACTCCCAAGAGAACCTGTGAAAATAAATTCAAAGAGGAGGAAGTACATAAAAAAGCTTCCCCCGGCAGAAATTTGGGGTTCTTTGCCACTTGACTGACAGTGCATATGAATGATATCTGCCCATGACACTTCAGCGTTTAGTACAAATCACTGCTTTACTCATAATTTATAAAGCAGACAGAATGAATCAAGCGAATGAAGTCATAAACCATTACTACTACATTTAGTGTTAAAAAATATTACCTAGGTATAAAATTTTTATAGAGTTATCCTAAATATAATCAATATAGGCAAGTGGATTGCAATTATCAAAGCATAATGGACACAAAAACTCCAACAAGTATTGTATGGAACTGGATAAAATTCCTAATTCCATAGAAATTATTGGGAATTCCCTTCTGATTTTCATAAGGTCAATGTTTCAGCTTTGCCTAGCAGCCTCTACTTTAATATCTTTTTTTTGCACATCACAAGCAAAAGAACATACTCTTGACAAAGGTATTATTTTGGAAAGATATCACACTGAGTATTCTTATTAATGTAACATTTTTTATAATCTCCATTTGTGTGTGTTTAGTCCTGTCTGACAGAGAAAAGAAAAAAAAAATTTGGGGTGGAGATAAATAAGGTAGGACAAGAAATGAAATTACAAATATTTTTAATTTTCCTACTTCAAAAAAATTAACTTCTCTTGCGCACCTAGCATTTCCTTGAAATCTTTTATTTGGCTTTAAGATTTGACACTTCATATCCAGGTGCATATGAAGATAACTTTGAAAAAAATTGAGGGGAAAAAATCCAATCAGATAAGGTAATTTCAAACTTTATGACATCACATCAGAAAAATATAATATGGGATTATATAATAGTAGAGGAAGAGTGTGTTAATATCTTCCAAAGCAAGTAAGTTAGCAGGTCCTCAGTGAATGAGTTATTTAGAAAGATATTTATTAAACAGAATTAAAGTGAGGTGGTAGTTAATACACAGTGAACTTTTTTATGATTTTCTATTATTTGAAAATATTTTAAATTAGAAATATTTCCCTCTAAATCAACTGAACAGCATGTGATCAGAATTTATAATTTTGATTTTAACTAATAAATATATTCTTGAGTATGACATTATTATAGGAAGCCTAAAGATTCTGTGTAAAGAACTGGAGAGCAAATGTTGAGTGCAATAATATTGAAAAGAGCAAATGCAGAGGGAAAGAGAATGGACAAAACTCAAACCATCTTCACCACTTAATATCGAAAACTAAATGGATTCATGCTTTACTGTGTTCAGTACAATGCATTTTCCAAGTAAAACTTTCTGAAAAGAAATAAGTAAATGGTCAGTTGTCGCGAACGAAGAACCGGGGAAGGTCTTTACACCTTCCAGCCTGCGCATTGGATTTTTTAGGTGAGACACAGTGTGCGTGGAACTGAGCCCACCCTTTAATCCTGAGGTTCATCTGCCGGGGCCAAGTGAGCTTGGACGGTGGCAGCGAGGTCCTCAGGACGTAGATGGACTGCCTTACAGGGCTAACGAGCTCCATCTGCCCAGGGAGTGTCCTAACCGGGAATCGTATCCAGGTCTCTGCAGTGACAGTGCAGCGCCTTTACCCCCTAGACCACCAGGGGCTCTCTTGAAAAAGAAATAAGACTGAAACTGAAGCTTCCATAAGCACACTAGGAGAAAAGTAAAAGTGTTTTAGTGGTTTCTTTTCTTTTCTTTTTTTGGGGGAGGGGGGCTGTCCGAGAGGGGAGATAAGGGAATGATGTTTTTGGATTTGGTGGTGGAGAGAATTAGTGAAATACAGATCTGCATAATATGTGCTCCCTGCTTCTTAGCCAAAGCATCTTCTTTGGAATATTAGGAATTTGTTAAGTAGAAGTGCAGTCTCCACAGTAAGCTAGAACATTCTCCTAAACAACAGAGGAGAAGTACTATTGAAATAACTGACAGTTACAGTTTGCATATTTACTAACTTACCTATGATACACATCACTTATACTCACAAAAATGTTATTGTATGGTTCCAAATACTTTCAGAGTTGGTACAATGGACTTCCATGGAGTACCAAAGGAAAGAAACTCATGAACATTGAAACAACACATGTGTCGAGCGATACTAGATGCAGTATATTTTTATTCTATAGCACCAAAAGAGTATGATTTGGTAATTCTTATCTGTCCTATGTCAATTCACTTGAAAGCTATTACTAAGACCAAGATCCACTACTTATCTAGAATTGAGTACAACTTTTACTGAAGTCAATGACAAGGCTCCTATCAACAAGACTCAGCAAGTCAATTAGAGCTCCTAAATAAAAGATATGTAATCGTAATGAATAAATTTCATACAAGATTCTCGACAACTGCCAGAGAAAAATATTTTTATTGAGTTTTTTGTTTGTTTGTTGAGCTCTATTTCAAAAATCTACAGGTTTTTTTTTATTTCCACATTTTTCTATATTGTCTAGTCAGTTGATGAAAGTAGAATAAAAGATGATGCATTTCAGAAGCTGTTCTTAAAGTATTATCTTTCATCACTTTTATGATCCTAGATGATATGACTGTTACAGAAGTGCAGTGTTAAAGTCCTACTTAGACTGGGTTTTTTTGAGTTTGTATTAAATTTATGTTACTTGACATGTTTTTAAATCTTAAAAAAAAAGAAAGAAAGATTCATTCTGTAATTGCAGTTTGAAGTTGGTTTTCTTCTCTTAAAGAAAGAAAAGAAGAATTCTCTACACTTTTTCTGATTTTCCTATTCATAGGCAATGACCAACAAAGAATTAAAAGTATTTTATCATAACAAAGGGTATATCTGGAAGTCAAGTTTCATAGATGTTAAAAGTATAATAAGAGAAGAAAAATAATACCTAAATCTCTTATCAAATATTCTAATATCAAGATGACATGAACCTATAACACTTTTTTTATCATTTTCCGATGGGAATGTACTATAAATTATTTCAGATAACAAGAATAATGGCAAGCATCAACAGTAACTCAAAATATTTAGAGTCAGCTTTCCAACTTAGAGAGAATTCTTATTTTTAAAACATAGAATCTAATAAAAATGCTAAATCTACAACTCATGGATGGACTCAGCTTTAGCTCACAGGCTTCTGAGGTTAGGAAGCTTTTCAGAAATACTTCTAAGTCACACCAGCCTTCTGAAAACTTAATTCACACTTCTTAAAAGAACATTACCTAAGGATACAATCAAAAGTAAGAATATAAAATAGAAAACTGTTTCTCTGTGGACAAATCATCCTTGCATGATAAATCAGGCTGGATTTTGCTTCTAAGATTTTACTCATTTTTTGGGGGGAACAAAAATAAAAAAAAATAATAGAAGTAACTGAAGGAAACCTATCCAAAGGATTCATGTGTGTTAAGAAACTCTCACTGATCCGTACTATATATATACACAAACATCTATAACAATTACTTGACTGAAATATACAATAGCAGAATTTCCAATATTTTTTCTCTACTTTGTCCCCACGTTGAAGGAGCATGAAAAGGCCTATATTTTATGTGTTTTACAAAGGAAAATAAAACAAAACAAAACCACAAACAAACAAACAAAAAAAACAGCAAAAAAAACCCAAACCAAACCAAACCAACAAAAACCACCAACACAAAGTCTTTATGACTTCCTTTGTCTTTCTGTTTGCCCATCACAGAAACAATAAAAGAAACTAATAGGTCTTTTTTTACATATGTAAAACCTTGTAGAAAGTAGGCTGTGTAATGTTTACACCCTCCCTATTACCTATTATGTCCCTGAGACAGATTAGTGTGGATTCAGTACTTCAGACAGTCATTTAAATGATTTTTTTAATGCACATCAGAGTAACTCTTTTTTAATGCAAAAGAACAATTTCATTCCAGCTGAGAGCAGTGCCTCATTAGTGTGATTACAGTGGAGTATGATTAACAAATATTGGCAGAAAAGAGATTATTATTATTATTATTATTATTATTATTATTATTATTATTATTATTATTATTATTATTATTATAATTTTGTCACCATATAGTAAAATGTAATGGCTATTGAAAAACTCATTCTTTGATGTCAAGGTTGTGGGGTTTTTTTACCTTTCCTTTAAGCAAATTTACTAACTTTTTCATCTGATTGCTTAATGACAAGTTAAGAATGAGGCAAGCATGTAAACTTGAAATGAAAGTCAACCCTATCATTACTATACAGTTCATAAATGTAGATTGATAATTGATATGTTTCTGTCTCCTGTTAGCCAGTTAGACTCCATGCACAATAGTATAAAATCAACTATACTGGTTTTACTTACGCCTTTTTTACATAACTAGGAAAAATTCCAAGATATTGTGTTTCTGATCTAGGTGAATTTAGCAAATTCATCTGAAAAAAAAAAAAAAAAGAAAACCACCAACAAACAACAAACAAACCCTTAATAAAACCAGCAGGTGAATGCCATGTATCACATATTTAACATCAGTATCTTTGATGTCCTCAATCCAGAGAAAAATCTAGAAATATGAGAGAAAAGAAATGGTGTTCCATAGCTATTTTTCTGTACATGGTGTTCTTTAAATGTGAGGGGAAAGTACTGCTGAAATTAAAATACGGCCAGTTAAAAAAAAAAAAAAAAAAGACAACGTGAAAAGTGTTTGGCATATATTCGTTTATGTTAGTTTATATTCATATTAGTCAAAGATCAAATTAATTATAAAGTCCCCAAACCTAATTAGAGCAGGTACTTCAGAAAAAAATTTTCAAGGCATAGAGTACATCTAGTGTACACTTCATAAGTACTTTTGAAATAAATATTCAAAAAGAAGCAATAACATTTTTATTAGAACTAAACAGTCATATTTACACTTGCCTCAGCAAAAGAACAATAGGAAAAAAGTATTAAAGTTAATACCTTAAATTCTAGATTTTTACATACTAGAAATCAAAATAGAAACTTTGTCATTGCGTTAATATCTAAATAAGTTATTTGTTATTAACAAAATTAACCCCCTTTCTTTCACACAAACTTTAACGCACCAGGGAAGGTCTTAAAAAAGTGGGAGTTTATTAGCTCAATGTGAAATATTGGTGATCTCCCTGCTGAACAGTTCTTCCTGCCCCTAAAATGAACTTTTCAGCAAATAATTTTGTTAAGCCATGCCAGTTTAAAAATAAGTTTTGTTGCCATGCTGAGGGTCCTGAATTGAAATACATGACATATGCAAACTGACTGAAAGCATACAGTTCCAAGATTTCAATTCAAGAAACATGAGGATGTAAAGCTACTAGTCCTCAAAAGGTTGATACTCAAGGGATGGCCAGAGGCAAAGAAAGAAGCTTCATGCTTAATTCATCACTGCTGCTCTGTTTGTGATTAACTGATGGTTGTTGGCAGTTATGAAAGAAACAAAAAATAGTGATTTCAAGTAGCAGGAGGAAAGAAAAAGATGTAACTTTCATGATGGACATTAGAGTATTGAATTATTTGAATAAATAAGTTCTTTAAAACTGAAGGACTTTTTCCCCACATGCTCAGAGAAAATAAACAGATTGATGCCATGATTTGAGACTATTCAGACAGTAAAATGTATTGACTGAAACAGTCCGGAGAACCATTATATTCTCAGTAAGCACCAGAATAAACTTGGCTGAACAGTACTGATTACTTTTTATCTTCAAAAAAAACAAAAACCTGTTTAAGACATGATGGGACAGTGTACATTGATCCTAGAGATAAGAGCTACAAAGCTGTTGTATTGACATGGCACTGTGCAGTAGAAAGTACTGAAAATAACTCTACTTTTGAAAGCTACATGGCTGTATTTGTTTATTGCTAATAGCTGCAGTCTCAGCAGAACTAATTAGCTGGTCCACTGAAATGGTCATGAGGCCAGGATGGGGCTAGTTTGGAGATGCAGTGTTGATACGTTATTAGCAGTTTTATTTCTGACTCTCTGAAAACATGCTCTTTTCTGAATGGGCACAGCTAAAATTCGAGATTTACCAGCTGAGTCTGGAAGGTCAGTAACTGCACTCACATGGTGTCATACTTGAGCAAAAACAACTTCCGCCATTGCTTCAAATCTGGCTTCTAAGAGGGCAGAAAAAGAACCCTTCATCTCTCATTCTGGTCCAGGATCTAGCTTGTGTAGCTCAGATCTAAGGGTGCCTAAACACATGAAGTAGATTTTTCTGAAAACTGATAAATGGTAATTGTCAATGCTCTGAAAGCAATTTTAAAATAAGTTAAAAGAAATGAGGAATTATATCTTCATATAAGAGGTTATATATGCCTGTATAAAATTTGATTAATAAGGGAAACTTGGAGGCTATGGGATTGTTCTCAGTACCAAATCAACTGGTGAGAGGAGCTGTTCTTACTTGAGGAAGGAAGTAGAATAGCTGAGATCTTTAGTTGTTTAGATTTATAGATATTAAGAGAGAATATGTAATCTACCACTTTATTAATTCACCACATGTAAGGTGCTGCACCTAGGTTGAGGAAACCCCTGATATCAACACAGGCTGGGGGATGAACAGATCAAGAGCAGCCATGCCAAGAAGGGCTTGGGGATGCTAGTGGATGAGAAGCTGGACATGACTCAGCAGTGTGCACTTGCAGCCCAGAAAGCCAGTTGTGTCCTGGGCTGCTTCAAAAGCAGCATAGCCAGCAGGGCGAGGGAGGGGATTCTGCCCTTCTACTCTGCTCTGGTGAGATGCCACCTGAAGTGCTGCATCCAGCTCTGGGATCCACAGCACAGCACTCCAACACTGACTTGCTGGAGTAAGTCCAGAGGGCCACAAAGTTGATCAGAGGGATGGATCACCTCTCCTCAGAGAAAAGACTGGGAGAACTGGGACTTCTGGATGACTCAGTGGTAGCCTTCCAGCACCTAAAGAGAGCCTACAAGATAGATGGAGAGGTTTTTTACGAGGGCATGTAGTGACAGGACAAGGGGGAATGGCTTCAAACTAAAAGAGAGTAGGTTTAGATTAGGTATTGGGAAGAAACTCTTTACTGTGTTAGAAGGAGTCACCATATACTTGAGGGTGATGAATCACTGGAACAGATTACCCAGGGGAGTTTTGGATGTCTCATCCCTGGAAGTGTTCCAAGGCCAGGTTGGATGGCAGTTTGAGCAATCTGGTCTATTACAAGGTGTTCGTGCCCATGTCAGGGCAGTTCCAATCCAAACCATTCTATGATTCTGTGTTTCTAGGATTATTAATCCATTTGAGAATTTTCCTTAAATTAAGCAAAAATTATGATACATTTTGATATATATAGACTAAAAGTAATTTTCTTGTTTTACTAAAATGATGCTTGGAAATTACTCCGTTACACACAGAGAAGAGTTTAAACTCTTCTGAAGCAGGACAGGAGTTACTCTTATCCATAAAAAATAAAGAAGATCTGAACTTCAGTTTTCATTTTCTCTTCTTTCTATTAAGTGATAGATATGTGTACCAAAGACATACCTAAAAATCACACTTCTGGACAAAATGAAGTGCATACAAAACAGATGACCCAGCTCCTAAACTAGGACTGATCCAATACACCAGTATTCATACCACAGCAGTAACAGGCATATTACCTCATCCCATAGCCTCTTGTCAGTGATTGACAATATGGGCAAATCATCACACAGAGTTTGGTTTCTAAGCTGACACAGTTTTATGTACCGTTAAAGGATGGGCAGTAAACAGGAACAGCAAATTCTAACACAACACACCTTTGTAGAACTTCTGAATTTTTGCTCATTGAGATTCAAACGAAGCGCCACCATTCAGAGTTTAGCTTACCCAACTACCTCCTCCTGCTATGGTGAGACAGACCCTGTTGCTGGAATTATTCTCACAAATTTAGACAACTATGGATGAGAAGTCACCTCAGACCTCATTTATCCACCACAGGGATAAGCAGTTCATTGCTAATCATTCCTAATGACTTCCACCTGTGCAGCCTAGATGTCTAAAGTCTTTAAAGAGATTTTATAATGCCTAAGTCAGAGGTAGATATTTACACCATAATTTCTGTATCTAAACGGATTAATTCAATTGCTCAGTGTAGGTTTTTTATTTTGATCTCCCAAAAAAATATTTTGCCCTCTGTTTGACAGGTAATTGAATATTTTAGGGTAAACAATAAGAAGTTGTTTCCTTCTTTACAGAAATTAAAACAGTGTTCAGACTGATAACTTTTTTTTTTATCACCTAAAAGCATGTTATTCTACAAAACATTTCACAAAGGAAGAAAAAAAATCTTGGAGAAGTCCAAGTTGATTCTTTCAGAAGGCCAAATTTAAAAACCAAAGGAAGGGATAAAAAGTATACTAGAAATTACATGGAACCTAAAAATTAATCTGTCAAGAACTATACTTGTATGAAAATATACTTCAGAGTATAATCATTACATCTATCTATATGCTTTATGGTGAAGTTGTTTCCAAATGAAAAAAAAGATAGCTGGTACAAGAGAGAAAAATATTAAAAAGGATTCCTAAGCTGCCATATCTGAAAGTGCTGAAATTTTACTTTCTTTCTTCTCAGCTATAGTGGCCAAGTAATTAGTGAACATCATGGGGCTTCTGGCAACAATGTCTGCTAAAGTCAAAGTATCTTACTGTGCTACTGATGATTGTCAGCACTGATGAGATGCTTTGATTTCTTGGTTTTCCTTGATTCCTTACTTCCCTGGAGATGAAATAGGGAGCATAAATATATTTTAACATGAGAGTTCCTTTTTTTGCAGCATCAATGACTGACATTTGTCCCATCAGGCCAATATTCCTGATCCTAAGAGAGAAAAATAGCTAAGTTTTATTTCATTTTTCTTTCACTGTTATCTTAGTTATGAACACAGTTTATGTCTGGGCTCTTGAATTATGTGTCATGAAGTATCTGTAAAAAGCTGTTCATTTGGCTGTAAGAAGTTCAAAAGACTTTTTACTCTAATGCATTTTCCAGGGTGTATGTCATTCATTTCCTATAACAACTTTTATATCTCTGAATCATTTAAGTACTGCATATGAAACATTAGTCCCAGTAAGTTCCACCATGAGTTTTAAAATTAGCTTCCAAAAAGACAAAATTATATTTTCACCATGATTTTTGAAATTAACTTCGAAAAACCAAACTTATATTTACAGTCTTTCAAGAAAAAGACTGATCACTCTTGCCAAATATTCACACATTTACAAAGTCACATATTAGTTTTACTGCTATGAAATGAATCAAATACAAGGTTAAGAATAATGCTTTCTTCATTACAGATTATTTATTTAATAATCGCCCTTAATTGACATTGAATTAACTTTTCCTCCCAGTTTCTAATAGCTCTGAAATTACTCATTTAAAATACTGGTTTTGATCCCTTTCAGAACTTTAATAATAAGGTCCAGTTGGTCTAGAACTCCTTATGAAAGCACAGATATCAATAAACCACTATTTACTACATATTTTTTCCAAAGAAGGAAAGGTTTCCAGTTACTTAATTTTAAGGTCTAACTTACTTGTTTTCCCCTCTAACTACTCAGATTTATTATTTCTTTACGTAGTTACTCTTTGAGCTTTTGTCAAAAGTGTGGTAGACGTCCCTAATATTAGTTAGAAAAAGAAAAAAAAAAAAAAAACAAAAAACACAAAGTAGAGAGATAAGGCTTTTATAATTTTCTATTTCTGTTACAAATATGACCAGAAAACATTTGAGTGGGTGATTCTAAGTCATATCAAGGCTGTTTAACTGAAGTTAATTAAAAGTATTAATTGTACAATCAAGGCACAGTATTTTGTTGTTCTTTGCTATTTATAACAAACCTAGGGAGCCCCTGGTGGTGCAGTGGTTAAGCCACGGCACTGTCAATGCCGAGGCCCGGGTTCGATTCCCAGTTAGGACACTCCCTGGGCAGATGGAGCTCGTTAGCCCTGTAAGGCAATCCATCTACGTCCTGAGGACCTTGCTGCCACCGTCCAAGCTCACTTGGCCCTGGCAGATGAACCTCAGGATTAAAGGGTGGGCTCAGTTCCGCGCACATTGTGTCTCACCTAAAAAATCCAATGCGCAGGCTGGAAGGTGTAAAGACCTTCCCCGGTTCTTCGTTCACGAAGACTGGCCATTATATAACAAACCTCTTTTGGAAAACATTTTAGGAGTAAAAAACAAAACAAAAAGACAACAAGGACATATATAGACATTTTAGAAAGTAGATAAACTCAGGCTTTCACAGTTAAATTTAATATCAAAATAGTCTTATTTTCAGTAATACAAAGTATCTACTTTCACAGAAAAGTGAAGCATTTTTTGGTCTACAACAGACTTGCCTCCCAAAGACTATTTAGTCCCTCTTCATCCTTTCCATGTATTTAAAAATCCAACATACAAGCTTTGATACAAAACTAATTTTGCCAGCACTGTATTTGGCAGATCACTCAAATTCTGAAATTGTACACACATGAATTGTGCTGTGCCTTTATCATTGCAAAATGCAAAGGAATACCCCATTACCAAAACACTGATCCAGAAAGTGGAACTGATTTCTAGACTGACTTCTTTTCAAGAGATGCTCAGAATATTGTTTGAAAACTATAGATTGTTTTGCAACTGAAGTTGAAAATTGTTTTAAAATACCACCCAATATTTGAGAAGGCAACAGACATACTTAACAGTAATTAAGGGCTTATAGAAAGAAAATAAGAAGGAAAAAAGAAACCCAAAAAACTACTTACGACTATTTGGACTGCTTTCTTAAAAACAGCGTACAGTGCAGTCTTACTTGACTGAATGATGGGCACTCTAATCCACTCTGAAAATAAGAATACATAAACAGTCCAATAGCAGCATTTTGCAATGCATATTCAGGAACAGTAATATATATTAGCTCCTGGTTTTAAAACTGGAAGGCAGAAAAGGAAGTGTGCTCACAGCTGGGGATCCTGACTTTATCCCTCTTTAAAATTCTCTGATATCTATTTTGCTTCTTTGGTTTATATAGACATGTTTTTCTCTATTTATATATACAGGATAGCTTCTTAGTCTTCCCTAATAAATTTTTATCCCAGGTTTCAATTTTAGCCTTTAAACAACAAAACCAACAACAAATCTGTGTGGTATTTTATATTACAAAATCAGTTGAGCTGGACTTTTAACAAATGAAATTTAAAATTGCATTACATACTTTACAGTGAAAAGAAAGAATACACTTAGAGAGGAATTCAAACATCTTTCTACTGTCACTGAGCAATAAAATTGAAATTTATTCAAATTAAATTGTTAATGCATTACTTTAATTTCTTATATATTTAATATATAAGAATACTTAATCCATATTATTTCAAACACCATTGAAATAGTCAATATATTCCTATTGACCATAATCAATATATTCCTGCATTCACTAAGACCCCATTGGTCTAAAGTTCTTCTGTATTTAAAATGGTTCATAAATGTTCCAAATCACAGATTATCTCTTAAAGGGAAATATAATTATCGTAAAGTACTATGTAAATTAATTAACCTGCAGGCTTGTTTATTGACAAAATAAAACAAATTTGTAAACTTTGATCTCCTAGAATTTAAAGTCCAAAAGACATTCAATGTATTTAAAATGTAAGAAATAACTATGCAGCTAAACTTGGAGAACTAAATTATTGCAGTATTGTCTATCAGCAGAGTCCAATGCAAGTTTGCGTCAGAAATTTCCCTTAAAAGTATTAACTTTCCTTAAAAATTAAAAGTGTCTTTATGGCAAGCTCTCTATAGCATTTGGTTTCTTCAGAACTGTCAGAAGACCTTCAGAGAGACTCTGATTTCTGTCCTAAGTATAGGGAAACAGGGAAAGTATGGCAGCATCATGCTCTCTCCTCTGTAAGAAAAAGAGATGTTTATTGTAACCTATTGCAGCAGCAGTGTGAAAACAAGAAGAAAGAAGTCCTATTAGAGTCCTAGGTTTCCTTCCTGACCCTTTCCAATTTGTGGTTTTGATCTGTGATGAACACATATTCTTTGAAATATAGAGGTATTAAATGAAAGAAGAACTCCACTGCTAAATACAGAATGTTTTGGAGAAATGGATTGTTTTTTTTCCCTCAGGTCCCTCTCTGAAGCCCTTTTTTGGAGTTTTCCTACAAAATAATGAGAGTCTGGAAATATGCCAATAATTACTTGAGTGTTTTTATAAAGATCTATTTTTTTAAATTACAAAATTAAAAAATCATGGTGTTCTTCCTAAACTGCCTATTAAACTACGCCTATCATGGCTGTCCATTAAACAAAAAGCCCCTGGCAAAACAAAAACAAAATTTCATCAGGAAAAATTGAAACAAACTTAATAAAAGCAAAGAGTTGGTAAAGTTTCTACAAAATTATTTCACCAGCATAATTTATACAGACATTGGCAAGCTCTTACTGTACAGAGTGAAAGAAATGGTAGGATTTATTTTTAGTAAAAGGTTCAAAACCTCTGCAAGATTTGTGTATCTCCTTCCATGTACTGAAGAAAATGGCAAATTCAGGGAGATCCCAAAGGCTCTTAAAGAGCCCCAGGCTGCAGACCAAAATATCATTTTACTAAGTGATAAGAGGCCAAAGGGACCGAAATGGCTGAGTTGTAGCCAGAGGAAGACTGTGGTTATATTGTTGATACAAGTAGATAGAAACCTATACTCTCAGAACTGATGTAAAATACCCTTTGTCTTAGGCAAAACAGATCACTATTCCCACATGAATATTTTGTGAATCCATACTGAATAAACATGCTGTCCAGGAAGGCACATGAAATTTGCTCAACATTAACATTTTCGCAGGACTATTTTGTGCAGGGGAAACAGTGTAATGGGGTTAGCTGGCCACACCAGAAACTGTAACCCTCAAAACCTCACCCAAATGCTAAGTCCGAAACAGCCAAACGCTAAATCCAAAATGTTTTGCCCATATCATCACTGCAACCTGCTTTTCCACTCCATTTAATGTCAGCCTGCCAAGCTATGAAGCCATGGCATGCTGCTTCTGCACCTCACGCAAACAGAGCTCGGTTTGAGATTAACACATTTATACAAAACCTGAACTTCCACTCAGAAGCTATGAATAGACTTGAGGAGGGACTAAATTTAGGGAAAGTTTTGGCTTAATAAATATATGGCACTATAAACCCAAAGTCTATAGTCTCAGTTAATTAAAAGATATATAATTGTCATACAGACCACTTGCTGTTATATAATTTAGGCTCTTAATAAGTCCTTTTTGTTTTATGAAAGAAATTTCCTTTTCTTCTCAACTTGAGAAATGCAACCCCAATAGGACTATATTTCATAGTGATACAGCAACTATGCATCATACTAGTTAGGGTAGTATTTATTAATAATGAATACACATAAGGGTAAAAAATAAGAGGGGTTTGGGAGAAATGGCGTCCTGCAGACAACTGTGAATTAACTAAGATTTAGAGTAATAATTTTTTTTACCATGCAAATTCCATTGCTATTTTCTATTAATTAAGGTAATTGATAGTAGTTATAAAGATATCTGGCATTTTAATCATGCAGATATGTCTTTTGCTGTCAGAAGAGAAAATTAAAACAGCTAGAAGAAGTCTTTTATTTGCAGAGTTAGCTGGAGAGGAAATTTAAATAGAGGTGGTAATAAATGAGTGATACATTCAATTTAAGAGATCACAGATGTAGGTCACAGGGGTAAGAGGACGTAGAGAAGGATTGTGACATTCTTAAAACTGTGTTTCTCTCTAGACATAAGTAAGTTGAAACATATACTGATGGTCTTGGTAGCTTATAATGCTATCATTAGTAAAAAGATTTACAATATATTTGATGTTGTTACCAGTAATGAACAGTTAAAACACCAAAGCAACCACTGAACTAAGTTACACTTAGCACAGGGATTTTTTCATATAACTGCAGTATGCAGGGATCCTATTTTGAAGGAAACTACTGTTATTATATAGTTAATACATCAGGTACTTCAGAGAACACATACACTTTTAAATTAAATGGGATCTGGGTTATATAAAGAAGTCAAATAGATCTGATCACCAGAGGAAAGGGAAAATTTAATGTTCAGAATGAGGCCTGAACTGGATAATTGCCTCTGACTGTTTACAAAATCCAATAGTACAACATAATTTTGGTCCTACTGAAAGAGTGATGCTTTTAACCACTCCTTTCTTTTGGGACACATCAAAGATACAAGGAAAAATTAAGAGATGAGCACCCAGTGATCCACTAAAATCCTGGATTTCTATAATACGTATGTCTAGCTCTTTTGGGTATTTCTAGTTCAAAGACAGAAAACAGACAAATGTTCCCTGATGTTTTGCCTGTTATTTTATGATGCTGCCTGTGGATGTTTTTCCTGCTTATAGTAGACAAAATACTAATTTTAATCTTGTGGGTCATAATTCATGATGTTCTTTTTCTCAATCAATAAAGCAGATATGCCTAAGATGAGGAATATTTAGGAAAGTTCCTGGGACTAATGGTGCGGTCACATGGTTCAGGTGCCAGGCTGCAGAATTTTAGGTAGTTCCCTAACATCAGAGGATGCTAATAATTAGAGAGCACCCTGGGCAAATTTCTACTGTGCAGATGAAAAATTTTGAAATCCAAAGTGGTCATCATGTTTAAATCATGAAGGCATGTACAGCCTTTTCTGAAGGGATCCTGTGTTCTTCAAGGTATTCTGGATCTAAAACAGTAAGAAATACTATGTGGGCACAAGATCAACAGAAGATTAAACAAGTTTCTTGTGGAAAAATCTGTTAACATGAAATGAATACAAAAATGAAAATATTTATTCATCAACAAGCATCATACACTCCAGGTAGCATCCAGACTAGTAAGACAACTTGGAAGATAAGAAATATATGGCAGGAAGATAATATTTTTCTCCCTTTGTCTTCTCTCTGTATATTCAGAGGTCACAGATATGAGTCACAGAAGAATACGTAAAGAAATATCTTGCCAAACAAAATGTCTCTTCTGTTCCCCTTGACATACTGTGAAACTGAAACATTCTATTTTCTGAAATTCTTATTTCTCTCTATGAATCATATGAAAAAGGCATTTTTTTTTCTCAGTAGGAACTGAGAAATGGAACACTTGAGACTCTTATTCATCAGTTCAACTTTCTTAATATGCTTGTGGCATTGATACGTATGTTCTGTTGTGAAGCATTTGCTTGTGTGAGTTCTTAAACATAATATTTAACTTTTCTGTGAAGAACTGACTAGCTATTTTTTAAAATAATACATGCTGAGTCTATGTTACCATCAACAGACATCTTTCCAGAGTTAATTTAAGCCCCAAAAGTAGAGAAAATGCATCAGTAACAAGTTTCCATCTACTTGCATACAAGAGACTTATTAGTTACTTATTTCTTTTGTAAATGTAGAGTGCTCAGCCAAACAGAGAATCTTGCTGGAAAATAACATTTGAAAACTTAATTCTGGCACTATACTATTGTATTCCTGAAAGTGAGATTTGGGGACTTTTAGGGCTTTTATTTTATTGAAATATCCTTCTTTGTTGTTTATTGTCCCGGGAGTAAACATCTATTATGGCTCAATATTGATATGTTGAATTCATAAAGGTTTGAGGGGTTTTTTAATAATTGCTTTTTCATCAGTGAAACTTGAAAGAGGAAATTAAATCAAAAACAACAAAATAATTCAATATTTCAATAGCAACAAAAAAAAAGTTTTATAAAAATGTGACAGAAATAAAAGTTATTTTCAGGCCTCTACAACTTATAAAAACTTATAAAAAATATTATACATGTAGACATAGAGACAGATATACTCAAAAAAGAGCCAAGAGGGTTGGAAAACAAGACAAGCTACCACTCTCCTAACTCTGTTACACATATTTAATCCTCACAAATTTAAATAAATAAAGAAAAAATTAATTAATTCATCAAACTCTAAGGAAAGACTTTGAGTGTGATTTATAAACATTAAGAATAACTTTCAACATTACCATTTAATTAAGATTAGGTAAATTCTTTTGGAAATATTTCTTAGAAATAGTGTTCTTACAAGGTTTGGTGCTGACTCAGCTGATATGTCTTTTTGAATAAATGTTCTGTGTGTGCGAGCACAAATGTGTAACAGAGTTCTCCTTTTGCTTCCTTCAGTTTAGAATGCAGTAAGTCAACCACAATACACAAAAAAAAAAAAGTAAAAATAAAAGTAAAAATCTGACATTAAAATATCTTAAAAAAACACTTATTTAATCTAAGAATATATAGAAAATCAGACTGACATGCAAGAAGCAAAGTGAGAAAGCCAATGTCCAGCAGAGTTATATTCTGACTTAATTTCTAGTTGCAAAGCATGGAGAGAAAAGAAAAACTGAGACAGAAAAGTACTGGAGGATAACAGTAAATAGTAAATTATCAGAAAGATATTTTAAAGAAATCTTTAATTCTATGAACCAAAAGACTACTTTTTAATCTTTAAAGTCAGCAAATTTAATAGTCTGTTTCTTAAGTTTGTTTTTTTTCCTAAGTTAGATAAAAGAAACATTCTACATTTATAATGTAATTTTAGTTCCTAGCTAAATTTACTGTTCCTTCTGTTTGAATCTTTTTAAAGTCTTAATAAAGACACTGGTGAATTCATCAAAGCAAAACAACTACAATGTGGAGGAAACGTTATCCTTTGTTTCAGGAAATTTCTTCCTTGTAACAACAGATAAGCTTATAAGAGTCAATATACTCTTAAGAGTATAGTATCAAGAGTTCCAAGTTAGAGATTGTGTGGTATTATTTACTTTACACACAGGCATAGGAAATTCTTAGGCGGATATTAAAAAACTATCATAAATGCAAGAGGGGAAACAGTCAACATTTTTTGAAATTCAGAATCTTAAAAAAAAAAAATTAGATAATGAATGTTTAATAATGATATAATTCCAGCAATGTTAAAATGAATTGTGAATAATGGTTTTTGTATCAACAAACTTTCATGCTGCAACACCATTTACTCTTTCTTATGGCAACTTCAGGGGCAACAAAAAAAACCCATCCACATTAGAAATTTGATGGAAGATAGTCTATACTCAGTCTTTCATTGCAGGGATCAAACTCCAAAGTAACAAACGACTTTACTAGTTACAGATATCTTTTAATTTTACTTACTGCTTTTAATTTTACTTATACTGCTAGTATAAGAGACTGTAGTGTGTAGATATAGTGTATAGGTATAGTCACCTGCTGTGACCTAAATGCAGGATGCTGAAGTAAAGTAACAAGCTAGAAGATGTCTTCGTACAGTTTTAACCACTTCGTACAGTTTTAACCACTCTGGAGTGTCTAGGGAGATTTTTCTGAGCCTCCTAAAACAAGACCATGCACACATAGAAAGTACTTCTTTTTGGTTTTTTGTTATCAAACAAAAATCGTTTGTTATTCCCACTTGCAGAATTGTTATTCCCACTTGTAGAATTTTGCTGAACTTTGATGATAAAGCCACTTTAGGTGAATTTAACTATATTAGCCAAATTTTGCGTGGTATAAACATAACCCCTGCCGTAACAATGAACAAGCCCATATTTAATTTAATAATTCACTTACTGATTCAAAAAGTCAGGAAAACATGAACAAATTACCAAAGGATCTTCCTTCAGGCATCCTTAAATTATTCACCAGTCTTTTTAGGAAAAATTATTAAACATAATTTGCTTCTTTTAGAAGATATTTCACAATTTTTTGTTCTTTAAGCACCAAATATTAGATAAAGTTTCTGCTGGTGTAAGTATAGACATTTGGAATTGACATTGCATTCCTAGATAAATAAAAGGTTCTTTAGACATTCCTCAAGCTAATATGAGGAAAATAAATTCTTTAACTAAAAAACACACATAACTTTCTAACTCAAACTCAGAATCTGGTACAAATAGTTGGAAAAAAAAAAAAAAAAAA
This sequence comes from Empidonax traillii, assembly GCF_003031625.1. NCBI lineage: Eukaryota > Metazoa > Chordata > Aves > Passeriformes > Tyrannidae > Empidonax > Empidonax traillii. The sequence goes on from NW_020956073.1 coordinate 132,122, forward strand.
AAAAAAAAAAAAAAAAAAAAAAAAAAAAAAAAAAAAAAAAGGAAAAACCAACAACAACCAAAGAAAAAAAATGGGAAGAGAGGAAACCAAGCAAGGACACACTGAACAAAATTGTATCATTTAATAGGCAACAGAGTGGAAAATTATGCAGGGAGAAAATACTGTCAGAAAGAAACTCTCTTCAGAAGAAACCCATTAGTCAGTTAGAAGTGACCACTCATGCGGTAACAGACACCTGGAGTGGAAAACGGAAAGATAAACTCAGCTACTGTATATCAAAGATAAAGCATATGCACTGTTTAAGCTAAGATAAATGATCATCTATCCCTGAAAGTGAAGATGAAATATTGGATCTATTTGTTAGAAAACTTGAGGAACTCATAATGCAAGCTCTGTGTGTTGCTTAAGTACCACCCATTCAGATGCATAGATAACAATGACAAAATTTTACCAATCTACTCTTGTGAGAAATAGATGAACTAACATTTTGCAATGAGCTTTCAAGTTTATAAATATATGTAAAAAAGATTTTATTAGTTTCTTTGGTTTATACCATGGAGCCAGAAATTACAATATAAAAGTAGAATAAAAAAAATCTAAGATCACAAAATTGTAAGATGATATTTTTTTACCCAGTTCAGGACTTCAATATCAAACACACAACATATACCACACCCAAACATGTGTTTCTCGAATATTTCAAGTGAAAAAAGATTAGTCATTCTTCCTATGCTTCCTAATTCTTTTTCTATCCTAAGCCTTGATTTATATCAGTCCACCTTTAGTTAAATAGAGATGCTGATAATAAGAAATTAATCTCAAGTACTCTATGATGATAGCCTCCTGTAATAACTGCAGAGTCCTAAACCCAGGATATCAGTGGAATTGTTCATATGGATAATCTCTGAGATATAAACTACTTGATTTTCTGGCTTCGTTGGTTTTTGTTGTTCTTATATATATATAAGAGACATTTATACAGAACAGGGACTGGCAAGAAATAAATCAAGATGGCAGTGCTGTGAAACCTCACTAGACACTGTTAGTCTATGTGAAAATACATAGGAGGTATGTGTAGGGTTGAAAAAAATAATTGTCTGAACATAATAAAACTCCAGCAAAACCTGCTTTTAACTATTAGGAAAAGAGTTATGGAGATAAAATATTTTCTTATTCATACCTGTATTTAATTTTTTTAAAGACTACACAGATACTCATTTACCCTTTTATTACTGTAAATTGAATGCTTTCTTTTATAAATAATTTAATATTTTTTTTCCACATGAAAAGAATCACATATTCTTTGCATCATCTATAGCAATACTTTTCCATAGCTTGCTAATTGAGATTAAGTGGTCCTTCAAAACAAAATAATCCCAGCTGCAGTCAAAACTTGGAAGCACTATCTCTCTGGAAAACTTTTCATTGTGAGATTCTCCTAGTTCAAATATGAAATATTCTCAGCCAATTTTGATATCAATAAAAATTGCTATACATGTGATAAGTTTACAGTTCTAAAGCCATGACTGTGTAAGTTTAATTTGTGCACAACAGTACCAAACTTTCCTGTGGAAATTAATTCACTTAAAGCTCAACTTGTCTAAATGATATTTGAATACAAACCCTTAAAGAAGAAGAAAAGAAGACTCTTCTCATGCATTTGTATTGGTAAGCTGCTCTCTGCCTTTCTGGCAAGTGACATGTCCTGTTCAGATCCTCTCTTTTTAGTATTTGCTCTGAGGGCTCATCTCAGCTCAGTGTGACTACAGAATTGGAGAACCACAGAATGATTTGGGTTGGAAGTGACCTTTAAAGATCATCTAATTCAGCTTCCCATCTGATAGGGACATATTCAGCTATATCTAGTCGCTCACAGCCTCATCCAATCTGGCCTTTGCAAAACCTGTTCCAGTGTCTCAATATCCTCATTGTAATTTTTTTTTTCCTTATGTGCCCTCTAAACTTATTCTCTTTCAGTTTTAAACCATTACCCCTTGAACTATCACTAACTTTATTCTGGCATTGGTTAACAGTCTTTTTCCATTCTCCTTATAAGCCATCTTCAAATATTGGAAGGCCACAATAATTTCTGACCAGAACCTTTTCTTCTGCAGACTGAACAATCCCAGCTCTCCCAGCTTTACTCCATAGGAGCGATGTTCCGTGTCTCTGATCATTTTTGTAGCACTCATTGGTCCTCTCTTGAGTAGGTTCATGTCTTTCTTGTACTGGGGACCCCAGAGCTGGATGCAGTACTCTAGGCAGGGTCTCACATGAGTAGGGGAAAAGAATAAACTCCCTTGACCTGCTGGTCACCGTTCTGTTCATGCCGTCCAGGATAAAGTTGGGTTTCTGGGCTTCAAGAGCACATTTCTGGTTTACATCCAATTTTTCTTCCATTTGTATCCCCAACTCCTTCCCTGCAAGGCTATTCTCAGTCAATTCAACCCCCAACTTGTATAGAAATTGCGGATTGCCCTGGCCCAGATGCACAGTCTTGCATTTGGCCTTGTTGAACTTCATGAGGTTTGTATGGAATGCAGGTGTTGTATGTCGGTGTTTGTGACTTAGTGCTATAAAGGAGAGATTGAGATTGCTGAGGTATGTTGAATTAAGGTAGAAAGAGTCAAACAGCCTTCTCAGAGTAGTTTCTGCCATGTTCCTCTGAACATTTTGAGGACAATTCTTCCAGAGAGCCTTCCACTTGGTATGGGTGAAAACTATGCAAAAGATGTTTTAAAATTTAAATAATGGTTGATTTATGATCCAGTGTTTGACCTCTCTCCCTCCCCTCTTTTACTCAGCGGTAAAGATTGGTAAGAAGATGCAATGACTACTGTTGTTTTTAAAACAGATGAAAGGTGAGTGCATGTTATCTAACTTCAGGCACTTAGTCAGATACTTTAAAGACCTTAATAGGTTTTTTTCTCTACTTAACAGAGAAAGCAATCACTGTCTTCATGACAAGTACAAGCAGAAGCATCTTTCATATCAGTAGTTACAGAATAAGGTAAGATTAGCCTTCAGGCATCTAATTTTTCTAAGATGTGACTGGTGAAAACTCGAGCTTTCCCTCTGTTAGTGGTAAAAAGCAAATTTTATTTAATATTCTTTACTTTAAGACCTTATTAAAAAAGGATTGATAGAAAAACAGGCAAAGGAAGAACAGAAAGGAGAAAACAGGACACAGAGGACATAACTGCTGAGGAGCATAATTTTTCGTGTAAGTGGAGAAAAGCTACAACTTATCAAATATTTTTATTTGCAGAGGTTGATGTTTATAAATGTGGAAAACTAAAGGAAAGCTGATCAGTTTGATAGATCACTAGCAAGCAATTTTCTGTTTGTTCTGTTGTCACTGTGGTTATTTTAGAGATAATCAGGAACATAAGTTAAGCATAAGTGTATTCACAAGTCTCCATTTCAGGCACGTTATTATATAGCAAAATTACCTCTTAAAAGTTTGCATATAGAAGAATCACATTGTGTAATGTGAAAATAAGTCCCAGTCCTGCACTGAATTCTTTAATAAAGATTTTCCTGAAGTGGTGCAGGACAGTTGTTCATATGTAGCCTTGCACATAACAAAGTATGTCCATCCTTGCACAGGAGCACTTGGTAAAGTCTGCTAGCAGTGTACAAAGAGAGAAAAGCCTACTGCCTGCACTATAGATGGTTGCATTGTGTTGTAGTGCACTTATCAAACATTCAGCATGAATCATGCCTGATAAGCACAGTAAAGGGCTACTTCCACAGCTACAACCTCATAACTATCTGTTTAAAACAATGCATTTTGCTTATTATTTCCATAAACCAATAATTTGAACACTACCACATGTTTTATCTTACAATTGCAAACAGTTATCTGATCACATGTCTCAGCTTGAGAGAATTTGGAGGAGCAAAGACCTCAGAGGTCTCCTTGCTAAGATTCAATACCCCTGGTTTCTCCAATACAGAGAGAGAGACCAAATACACCTGGATGTAAGTGAAAAAATAACCCTTTACTAAGAAGAAACGCTAATAATAATAATGTTAAAACTGTGTTAAACCAACTGATGAGGAGAAACCTCCCAAGCCCCACCCCCTGGACCAAATAAAGACCGCAGCCGGTCTCCTCCACCTGGAAAAATTCACACCTGGCTACAGGACAGAGACAAGATGGGCAGACCTTCCATGTGGTTCACCTTCCCCATGCCCAGAAAACCTGGCACGAATGATTGCAGTCAGTGCTGGCAGGAAATGGAGGATAGCTGGGATTCAGTACTGACAGAACTTGCGTGGTGCTGGGATGAGGCTGCAGTGCTGGTACCAGAGCAGGGCTGCAAATACCTCAGGTGACTGGAAGGACCCACAAGACACCTGTTGAATCCTGCAACGACACTTGGTTGCTGCAATTTAGATGTTCACTGCTTGAAGTGGTGATCACAGTCCCGATCCATGACTGTGGAATCCCCAAAACTCAGAGTTATATATGCTCAGATTCAGGTAGGAACACCTCCAGTACCTCCCCTGGGATAGGGAGGTTTACCCTGGATAGCATAATACCATGAGTTACAGGATATTTCAGGAGTCTTTGACACCTTCTAAGATACTGCATTTGTCTGTTATGCCAGGGCAGCTGAGTCCATTATGGTCCATTACAGCTCATTAACAATACCTACAGGTTGGGTGTGAATGTTCTGGGCGGTTATCACAACTGAGTCATATGTGTAAGGAAAAAGAAACTGCACCCCACCTGGTAGGGTTTGCCTCTTTCCTTGTCTTGTTTAACACCTAGCTTGTAGCCTGAGGTGTCGGATGTGCATGTCTTCAGCACCCAACCTGGGTAGCCACTCTGCACATTGTCAGCAAAGCACAGTGCTGTCTGAGCCAGGAGCACCAATGTTCCAGTTTCTTACAGCACCTGGCTGGTCACTGCAAGAGGTCAAATGTTTGAGTCATTAATCACCAGCACTTCAGTCTCTCTGAAGGAGGCAAAACACCAAAAAGCCATATTTGGAGAAAAGAAAATGTGGATACCAGAATTTTTTAATAACCTGGGATACCATGCCTGTGTCAAAAACACCTTGTGATGGATCACAGCAAGGAGACCCCACCTCACTCAAGTAAGATTCAGTCACCTGAGTATCATCTGCAGGCACAGGAAAGCTCCCATGTTGAGGAAACAATGAATCCCTAAGATGTCTTTTTCACCAGCACTGTGAGCTCTGCCCTGAAGATAGTATCTTTCCCCTATTTAGTTACACGGTTCCTCATATGGTAATTTCAGAAGATTCCCAAATCAAGCTATTAGCTAGAAGCTTTGACTAAGTCTTTTGAGACAGATAATTTAGTATTTGCAAATTTTTGTAGCTATTCATTGACATTGATAATACTCATTATTAATATAGCTTTTTAGAGTTCTAAAACAGTGTTCATATCCCCTAGCTACTACATGGTGTAATTTCTGCTTACCATGGCTGAGATAATTGCAAAGACAGTTTTTAAATTACTTTAGTCAATTTGCCAGGAACAGATTTTTACTTAAATGATACACTTTACTGCGGTATACGCATTACAATGAACAAGCTAATGAGGCCAGATTTCGTTTTTTTTTTTCAAAAAAAATTTTAACTCGCAGTAAAGATGGGTCTGAATTTGTAGAAGATTATAATTATGCTTATCTCATAGTTTGTTTATTTTTTTCTTTTTAAGAGAAATACTGATAATGTAAGCATAAAAGTATCAAGTTTATCAATTTGAATATGATTAGCTTTCTCCCCTCTTATTCTTTGAGAATGGACTTTCTTATTTTATTTTTCTACTATCAGATTTCATGCTCATTTGGTATTCAAGAGCAGCTAAAAAATTTACCAACCTGCCTGCTGCACAGACTCACACATTTTGATACTTGTGAGTTTGTTCATTTGACTGTGAAAATGTGAATAAGTGAAAAGCAGTTTTGCTTTAAAATAACAACACCTTCCCATCCTTTAAAATCTTACACTGAGGTTTTCTGCAGTGTTTCAGTTTTAGTCCCTGCGTAACTGTCTACATGCCCATTTCTAACAAAATTGGTTTCTCTTGTCTTCTTCTGTCACAGCCTCTCTTTGCCTTGTCACATATACTATACTGAACATATAGGGAAATGTGAGTCATTGTGATTCAGTCCTAGGTATCTGTATTTTAAACTGTTTAGATCCCATATGATAAATCTGAATCTATTCCTAGATCAAAAAAAATTTAATTTCTTTTCAAAAATATGTTTCTTACATTTATAGGGTTACCACCCTAAAAGGTACAGGACTGTGAGCATCCTGACGTCATAGCTTGTGAATTGACACTGAAATTCAAATTTTCAAAGAAGAACAAAATCAACAAATTTTTACAACATCCTATCATGTTAACTAATGCCTTTTTAAGAAAACCCATCCAGGTCAGTCAGAAAAGGGAAAGAGAGACATAAAAAAAAGCCTAAAACCTAAAGCCTAAAAACTAAAACATGTGGACATGGAGTATTTTTAAGATATCAAGAATTTCAATACTTCTTACTGGGTAAATGAAATTACTTTTGGCCATTTAAGCAATGCTGAGTGACACCAGCTTATCAAGCCGAAAGTAACGCAATGGAAAGTAGAGGATTTGGAAGTATTACAATGGGCAGGAGGAAATACAAAGGAGGTAAGATAGTGTAGATGTGAGGTTTGGCAATATTTTGATAAATGCTTTTAAAGGCCAACCAAATTTCACAAACTGGACACCCCTGCTATGAACCCTAACCACCCTATAAATCCTTTGTAATAACCAGGCAAAACATAGCAGTATTTTTTGAAAAGCGTGATGGATTTTTTTTCATGGAATCATAGAAGCATAAAACAGTTTGTTTTGCAAGAGACCTGAAAGACCATCTACTTCCAACCCCACTAACATGGGCAGGGACATCTTCTACTAGACCAGGTCACTCAGAGGCCCGTCCAACCTGGCCTTGAACACTTCCAGGGTTTTTTTCTAAGGGTTTAGAATCTAGTCCTGAGTCACTCACTAAAAGCAGATATTTCCTCCTATAATATTAACAATGTTAATTTTCTAATTGTATTTTCTGACATAATTTAGCTAGTCAGGGTTGTAATAGCCATAGAATAATTTTAATGGTATTACTGATTCAAGAGTATTAAAAAAAAATAAATAAATCTTAGGCTTAAATGTTTCTCCAAAGTGCTCACTCCTATCCCTCTGCTCTGGTTTATCTTCTCTGAAATGTCCAGTCCTTATTTACCTGCATCTGACACTGCCATTTCTGTACACACAAGATTTAATGTAGGTAACAGAAAACATCTCTTACAGGTACTGTGTCTATCCTGATTACTTCTCAAGATCTGATTTCAGATACTGAGTAGTTCAAAACCATCTCTGGGTTCTGCAGCATTTTTAATTACAGTATCAATCTCAATTGTTTTATTTTTTATTAATGATGCAGTGATAAATTTTTACACAACTGCTTCATAATTTCAAAACTATGTAGAAACTTACTGCCACAGTCTCACTTGCTCTTAACTGTTCTTTGTAGAAAAAGATCTTTTCTACCCACATTTTCTTAAAATATGAAGGATCAGCTGTTTGTGGGGAGAACTGATGGATGTGCAATCATTTCCTGCATCAACTGTATTCAGGTATGGGAAAGCAGCAAACTATAGCAGAAACACTCTACACTTCTTGCAGATACTGACAGTTCTATAGAATATCTGCTGAAAAATAGTAATATCTGACCCAAATTAACACTCTGTTTCATACATTCCTCTTATACAATATTACAAGCAAAACAATCAATGATAACTATTACTTTAGAAGTTAAAAGAGAGCAGAATAGGACCTAAGAAAGCTTTATTGACTATATATTTTTTTGCAGTGTACTCATTTCAAAGATGTACTGTTAGCTTTTGTGGGATATGGAAGCACTTTACAAGTCTCATATCTGGTCATATCCCTCATTTTAACTGGAGCTCCATGAGAGAATAAGATATTGGTGCACATCATTCCACACGTTTCAGTGGTAAGGAAAGCTAAGCATCAGGTCTGATAGGATGTCCAAGCTTGGCCAAGGCACAGAATGGAGTAAAAAGTGGAAGAAAGGAGAAGTATGCCAGGGGGCAATTCAGAATATTTAAGATGCCTTAAATGAGAAAATGGCTTTACTACTGATTTTTATTTGAAGATTGCATATCGTAGGTACAAATATAAGCAAAAAAACATTACAAATTGTAAGACTGAAGATAAAGCAAATTTGGATATTTACCTTATCTTACCCAAAGAAATGAAGTAATGAATAAATAAATGAATGAAGAAATGAAACGAAATCAGTATGCTATCAAATGGAGTTAAAAATTTGACTTTTTTTTTTTTTTTTAACTGCAAAACCCAGACAACGTAATATGACTTCTTTGCTATGTCACTATAAAAATAAAATGCATCCCAGTCTGATAATCTTTCCCTTGAATAGGAGTCCATCTTGGTATTTTATGACAGAACAGAATTTTCTTTTGTAAAGCAAATATTAGGAAGCATAAGATACAAAGGAAAAAAGTCTACAATGAATTTTAATTTATTATATAATATTTAATATACAATAACTTCACTGATTTGAAGCAATGAAAAAAAAACCCAAAACCATACCACTTGAATTTCATTTATTGCAAATCTGGTGGATTACGTTTGTGGATTTTTTTAAAATTAAATTCACATTTCAAAATATCCCCTGTCAGATCCAATGTTTCAAATACTCTTTTTGATTAGAGCATCAGGGAAACTATGAAATCCTAGATTTGGAGAATTCTCTCCAGCACTTGGAGACTTCATGTTAACATATTCCAGATACTTCAAAGCTTAAAATTTAAATTTTCTCTTCAGCACTTACTAATACACTGCCAGAGTATATTAGAAATTGATAACATCACAGAGTAACAAGCGATCTACAATTTAAGGTGAGAACAAGACTATTAAGAAGAATGTGAATTACTTGTTTCAGATTTTTATTTCAGCAATTCTACATCATATTACATCATAATCACAAAGGGAATTAAACAATTACATATTTTGAAAATGACAAAATAAAATATACATGAATGAGAAAATAATTTACTTAGCAAACAAGAAGTGGTATCATTCTTATGAAACAATAGTATTTGAAAAATCTTACAACTGGATATATCTGGTTAAGAGAGAATTCAACATGAACATATCTCAAAAGAATTTGTGAAATCTCTTATTTAAACTACTTATAGAGATGTAGATACTACATGCATTTTGTATAAAGCACACCAACTCCTGGCTACACCAACTCCAAGAATCTTGAGGAAAAAAAATCCTATAAAACTAAATATTTTATTTAGCAATTGTATATAGCTAAGGTCTCAAAGATGTTCAGTAACCACAGATGTTGTTATTTCACATAAATTTTAGGTTTTGACAACATTCACAACTTTGAAAATGCTATGTGGGAAAGCTAAGAGAATAGATAACAACAGATATTACTAAGAAAGTAAGAGATGTTAATGAAAGGAGATAAAGTTTAAAAAATACTGCAAACATATAATTGAACCATTTACTGAGAAAATTAATTATAATAAATTAAAAGGTCCTTCAAATACTTCCTGTTAAAATTTAAAATTTAAAATTATTCCTTCTGTTAATTTCATCTGATTTTTGTAGCGAGAAAAACAGAAAGACTACTTTAGATTTAAGACTTTGTTTTAATCTAGATACAAGCTACTCATCATTAAGCAACAGATTAAAGAAATGTGCATGTAACCCACTGTCGTGGTTTTGCACCTCAGCCCATCCCTGGGGCTGACGATGGTTTTGTCCAGGTAATTTCCGGACAAAAAGGCCAATCAGAAGTCCAGGAACGCCTTTGCTAATTACATCTTCAAGAAAACGGAAGAGAAGGTTGTTGGCGCAGTTGGAATTAGTAGCAGCAGCCATGTAGGGGAGAGAAATAGCGGGCCAAGCAGGGCCAGACTCCCTCCTCCCCTGGCTTGGGCCAGGGGGGGAGCAGGTGCAGCACTGAAGTCCTCCCTTCTCTCTTGTAAGAGAGTGAAGAGAAAAAAAAGTTTAAAAGATGGACTGCTTGGACAGAAACCGCTGTGGAAGAATTCCAGCCGAAAGATAACGGAGCTTCCAAGGTCGAAGCTGGCAGCTGAAACCGCAGCAAGAAAAGTAAAGTGCGAAAGGGGGGAGGCTTGTTTCCCCCCTGCCTTTCTGCTCTCTCTCCTCAGCAGGGAAAAGACTGAAAAGTAATCCCTGCTACTTGTAAAAGTTTGTTGAAGTAAGGAGACCCTCTATGCAGTTAATAGAAGAGTCTGTGGATGTACTAAAGAGAACCGAGGCTTCATGAAAAGGACTGAAGTGAGGCAGAGTCCTAGTGGAGATTTGTAACCCTGAGGGAAACCTGTGCTGGAGCAGTGATGACTCAGGTGAGATACTGAGATCCGTGCGTGTGTGGATCTATACTGCTGTTGAAGATTTTGTGACTCTGAGAAATCTCATGCTGGAGCGAGACGGCCCATGTGAGATGTTGGAATCCGTGCGTGTGTGGATTCGTGCCAGACCCATGCCGAGAAGTCTATCAAGAACTGTTCTCCCATGGGGAGAGACCTCCATAGGAAAACAGGGGTGGACTCTTAAGTCATTATCCCCTGTAACCCTGTGGAAGAAGATCCATAGTAAGCAAGTGTCCCCTTGCAAGCCTATGGAAGGAAAACCCTTCAGGACCTGAGTAATCTCCAGCCTTCAGTCTTAGCCCAGGAGGGAAGTAAGCCCAGCCCTGGAAGCCAACACAGAATGAGAGAGAGAGAGAAGAAGTTCCAACTGCAATGAAAGTGCTGCTGCTACTGAGGATCTGTTACTAGAGAGAGAAAACTGGAACTCCAAAGATACAGAATGAGACTACTTCTTCTCCTTGGACTGGTATAAAAATGGAAGAAGTATTTCTATATATATATTGCACTTTACCTTGAATAGAAATTGTTTATAGATATAGTTCTTTAGTTTTTAATTTATTTATAGTTTTTATTTTACTAGTAATAAATGTATATACTATTTTACCCCAAATCCTGTCTCTCTTTTGTCTGCAAAACCTTACTCTCAACTAGTGGTAATTATGGGGGGGGTGGAAGGCAAAATTGACCCAGAGCAAAACTACGACATCCACATTTTCTTGTACATGGAAAAAAACTTTTAACTAACTGCAAGTGCAATTAGTCCCAAAAAGTTCTGTAAATACACTGATTCATCATTCTTCAACTGAAGTCATTGGTATTTCTCAAGATCATCAAAGTATATCAGAAGCATCACACATAGCTCCATCCATGTGAACCACAAATTGTTTAAAATCTTTTTAACAGGATTTAGTCCTGTGTTTGGATCTAACCTTAATAGGAAGTGATTTCTGATAAGAAATCACACTATAAAAAGACACAGAGAAGAACTATAGCTGATTCTGTAAGCTACACCTTATTTTTTTGAGCAACATTTCTTCATTGAAATTATCACTTTAGAGATTACCTATAAAAACTGACTCTTACCTTAATAGCAAAATGTTTTGAAATGAAAGTAGTTCTGCAGTTTGAAACTTTATCTCATATACTAGCAGTAGTTGCAAAGTTATACCAAACAACTTACTGCATTGGTCATATTGCGTCTTTAAAACAATTTATCTTCACTGAATCTTGACCACGCTAATTTTGGGGGAAGTTTCGCTATGTTTTCTAGTCTGACATTTAAGTTTCTGAAATTCTACATCCATATTCCATGGGCTGAATCATCTTCTCTAAATAGCTACTTCTCTACATTGAGAACTTGTGCATTAAGTATTAAAAATCAATATATTAAAGAAATCAAAATATATATCAATATCGATTATATGAAAAGGCAATAAAAGATCTCTTTGGCCCTTTTGACTCCTATAATGGATATATATGGATACATATTTCTCCTGGTAGTTTTAATTTGGAAGAAATAAAGGAAAATATTACTCTTTTGAGGGGAAGAGAAAAAGAAGAAAAATACTTGTTTGGTACCATTTTGGTCCTGAAACACTTTCATTTTCTTTCAGTGCAAAGGTTTTGTCACTGCTGTTTGTTGAAGCATGTGCACTTGCCACAAAATCTTTTTAATATTCCCTTATCCATCTATGTTACCTTTTAAAATTTATCTTACAGCACAAAATCATCTCGAAACACTCATTTTGGTCCCTGTTCCTTCCATTAGTTTTTTGAGGGAGACTAAATTTATAACAAATATGGAATTTGTATTCACTTTGAACCACAGACACTTTACTTTCAAAGGCAATAATAATAGTACTGTGTGAATCCTGGAAACACTATGAGGAAGTTCCTAACTAAAAAGGGCCTGAACAAAAGTCTCCAATTATTTCTGTGGTTTGGATTAAAAACTGAAAGACAATTGAAGGAGTCCTCTTACCATAACCAAGATCTGTATTTTATTCAAGTGTAGAAGAGAACCATTACTCCATTTTTCAGATAGCTTTACAGGACAGGAGAATGTTTCCTGTTCATGCACTGTTTAAAATCTCATCTAAACAAGCATTTGCAGTTTCATCTTTCCTGAGAAGCACTGAACAAATAGTCTCTAAATGATAACTTTGCATATATTTGTGGTGGGATTATGAGTCAGCCACAAACTTATGATGAGCATATTCACGCTACCACCTCTTTTTTTCTGCATACAAGTCTGACAACAGAAAACACAATGTTTGTAAATGCTGCAATTAGGTTTTATCAAAGCACAGAACAAAAAGATATTGAAGAAAATAAATTAAATTAAATACCTCAGGAAAAAAATCTACCCTCTCTAACAGTTTGGAGGAGGAAATGTCCTCCTCTTAATTTTTTCTTTCTATTCCAGCAACTTTCTTCGACAGGGAAGAAAGTTTCCATGTCCTTCCCGAGAGTCCCAAATAAACTTTACAGTGTCTGTGACTTAGTAGTTGAAAAATTACTATGCTCCTCTCAGGAATTTTCCAGCTATTTCCATTTTGCAGGTTTTTTTCTTCTTGTTTTTTTCAGATCTGTCTGTCTCACATTACACTCCAGAACTTCTTCAAAGTTAAGTGTTGTGAATTCTGACAGAAGGAGAACTTTCCCCTCTATGAAAAATTTCTCCTGTTTGAATTGGAATCCATGACAGTACCATGATCAGGGAACCTTCCTGTCTGCTACTTGGCTACGTCCTTTTAACCAAAAAAGCACCTATAAAACAAACTGAATGTTAGCTAGGCAGCTAGACCATCTGTTAGCATCACAGAGTAATTGATTACATGCTATTTTTGCTTTTTCTAATTAAGTATTTATGTTTTCAGATATCAAATGAGCAGAAATATTCAAAATGGTTCAAAACATAAATGCTACTATCATTAGGATTCTGCTAACTAAGAACACAGACGTTATGTACAATTCAATTTTATAGACTTGTCTATAAACTTAACTGAAGCATAAGAATGCAACAGATCTGCATAATACTGGTAGAATTATTACAGGCTGAAAGAATGCTATAATTTTTCTTCTTCCCTGATCAGGTCTTGATTCATGGTCAACTCTTTCTCACACCATAACATGCAGTTAGTTAATGAAAACTGAATTTGTGAATCATGTTAACACTTACAAGCTCTGAAAGAGTCTCAAGTTATCCATCACCAATGTAATAGGCTTACTGACAAACTGTCCCTTAAAATCTCAGGAATTGCTTAAAATAATGAAATTCATGTTATTGAAGCAACTAGGACAAATGTTGTGCAAAAAGATTGATTTAGACATAGTATTAATCTTGGAATCTCATTTTTCTCAAAAAGCTCAGTAATGATAATAAAAAAACCTTTTGAGAAACCAGCAGGTGATAGGAGTTTAAATTCTGATGGTACCTGAGCTGTATCCAAATCAATAGAAGTCATTCTGGGAAGAAAGATCTTCTAATATATAGAGACATTAGCAGCATAGCAGTACAATAAGACTGAAAAATGTACTCACCTGGTACATTTCTAACACTGCTGCTCTACTATTGGTATAATTTTAAATGGACACTTTTTTTTTTCCTCCCATACAAGTTCAAATGTACCTAAAAGTATTTTATCATGATAAGAAAAAAAAAAAAAGCCTAAGATCTTTTTTTAAGTGTGAGAACTTTCTACCCTCATTATGAGCTGATACATAAATATATTAATTTAAACAAGCAACTTGGAAATTTGCTGTTTCGTGAGACTGTGAATGTTGGAACTAGATTAGAATGTGAACTTCCTAAGAACTAATTGCTAATGGTACAGTAATCCCCACATAAAACTCCAACTGTAGGCTTTGTGAGTTGCCAGCATGGAGACAAACACTCACTGACATGACCCTTGCTATTTGGGGACTGTTTGTCTGACAAAAAATCTGTAAATATTCACATTAGCACCAAGAAGATTCTGGCTCTTCTCTGGCCCAGAGTGCCTAAATAACTCAATAAGGCTGTCTGTGTCTCAGAAAAGTTATTTCTAGAAAAAGGTAACTTCACACTATTAAAACTGATCAATTATATTTTCTATTGTCTGAAACTGTGTTGGAGACCTTGTACACTGCTTATTATGTTGCACATAATTTTTCTGATATTTACCAGAATAAGATTACTTTTAGGAAATGCCTAACATGGACAAAGAAAGCTTTTAGAGAAAGCTTTTTTTTTTAGCTGAAAAAGTCACCATTCTGCATATGATGTGAGCTGATCATAATTTTTCATCTCTTGCAAGAAAGTCAACATCCTTTCAAACAGTCCCTTTCCCTACTTAATGACACTGTTTAATAATATCCTAAGAATATCACAGGACAAGAACTATCACTGTTCTGAAAAAAACAAAATAATCCAGAAAACTGTCTATTATCTACCAGCTAACACATAGAATGAATCTAAATTATATAGCCAGTGATTCTCAAAGATCAGCCTCTCCAAATGCCAGAAGTGTATTGTGCCAAAAATGACAGTCAAGAAAAGGTGACAGAAGGCCTTTACAGGTGAGCAAGGAGATCCTAAGAAAATTTAAAAATAAATGGGAAGCTGACAAGAAGTGAAAACAGGGCCGAGTCACCAGAAGGAATACAAAGACATTGTCGGAATGTGAAAGGGATGGTGTTAGGAAAGACCAAGTCCACTCAGACTTGCAAATCTGGTGAGATACATGCAGGGAAAGAGGAAGGATTCGTCCATATGTATCATCAGCAAAAGGAAGATGAGGGAAAATAATATCTCATTACTGGTCAGAGCAGAAGAACTTATTTACAAAGAACATGGAAAGGGCTGAAGTATGCAATGCATTGTTCATTTTTGGCTTTACTGGTTAGATGTGCCCTCAGCCATTACTAATGAATAATAGAGACAAACCTTTTTTACTTCTTCATTAATGACATGGATGATTATAAAAACTGTACAGAGTGTCAGGAATGCATGAGATAGATGCACTACCTTACAGAGGGACATCAACAGGCTGGAGAAATGTGTAGAGCAGAACCTCACGATGTTCCACAAAGAGAAATACCAACTCCTGTGACTGGAGAAGAACAACATCAGGCACCAATACAGAGGTGGACAACTGACTAAGAATCAGCTCTGCAGAGAAGGTCCTGGTGAGCAAGTTGACCATGAAATACCAATGTGACCTTGCAGCAAAGAAGTCTAAGAGCACCCTGGAATGCATTAAGCAGAGCATTGTCCCTTTCCCCCTGAAAAGCTCTGATGAGACACACCTGGAGCATTAGGTTTTGTATTCCCTAGTCCAAGAGAGACATGGACTTACTGGAGCAAGTCCAGAAGTAGTTCATAAAGATAACTAAGATAACCAAGGCCTTGAAGAACCTTTCATATGAAGAGAGTATGAGGCTGTTCATCCTGGAGAAAAGACTTATCCATGTTCAGGGGAGGTGTATAAAGAAGGTGGAGCCAGACTCTTAGTGTTATTTAGTGACTGGACAAGAGACAATAAACACAAGCTGAAATACAGAAAATTCCATTTAAACATTAAAAAGATCTTTTTCACTGTGAGGGTAATAAAATACAGAAGATTTGCTGCTGATTTTGTGGCATCCCCATACATGGAGATGTCCAAAACCCAACTGTAACCTGCTCTAGCTGGCCATGCTTTGAGCATATGGGTTGGACTAGATGATCTGCACAGATCCTTACCAACCTGTCTGTTAGTTACCAACTTGTAGTTCTACAATATTGTTTCTTTGTGTATATACTCCTACAAAACTCTACATCTGGTCAAATAGTTTTATTGTATAGACTCACAGGATTATAGATTAATTTAGCTAGGAAGATATATGAGCTAAAATGATTGGGTCATCAGTTCTTCAGAAAGGTCTGGAAGAAGTACAGTAGTTAACCAAGGTACCCGTGTCCTTCATATGCTCCCTCATATCATTAATTAGGAGGTGTTGTTGTGAAACACTGTGTGACTGATTCAATTTTATACAAGATATAAGGACAAGTATGAAGTTTCAAAATTATTAGCTTCATAGATACATACATTCTTAAAAATCATAGCTGGTTCTTGGCCAGTATCACTTTAGCTCATCCCAAATAAATCTATGGGACGACAAGGTAAAAAGATAAAAAATTTTGTTTACTTCGTCTTTTTTCTTAAATTGCTGAATAATCAGAAACTACCTAACTGAACATGTATTAGAAACAAAATATAAATGATATTAAAAAAAAAATTCTGAAATATTTTGCACCTTCCAGAACCTTTTGCCTATAAAATACAGTGATATATATCTAAAGCAGTGGATATCAAGACCCTTATCACTTTTTAACAATGTATTATATAAAATATTTATAAAATAAAGTTGGATTTTTCATTTTTACACATCAAATAAAAAATAAACTTTTACAATACAGCTTTAAAAGCACAACCTTGCCACTGATTGATAATATTTTTTTTTTCATATGTTACTCTTGATTGGCCATTACGAAGATTTGTATTGTCGCAGGACTAGAAGATTGATGCATCTCAAAGCTCAGCATGAATTTCAATTGTAGATTACTTCATATAGCTACAGCTTAGTAAAGTAATTTTGCCAAAAATGACTTGAAATAACAAGTAGGATTTTCTTCTACTTTATTTCAAGCATTGTTTTTCTCCCATTTATATGGACAGCCTAGAAATATAAATTGCTGTACGACAGATGGAATAACTTTGTCTTTTTTTCTGTCTTATTCACCTTGTTCTTCCTTCTCTGTAGCCTGTATCTGAGGGTGATAAGAAGGGGTTGCCTTGAGTAAGCAAAATAATTAAGCTGCTAATCAGGTAAGGAATTTTCTGTCAATCACTCTTTGATACTACAGGTGACACTTGCCTGACACTGTCAGTTCTGGCTGACATGGATTTCATGTTATACATAAATCTCATGACTCAGTGATCAGATACAAAGCTGAGAGTCCATCAACTCCTATATGTAAAAATAGTTTTTCTGCTTCAGCTTTATCATTAACATACCTATGCTAATGACTTAGGATATGAAGTTGTCATTCACTGTGCTAAAATATTACTACAAAGCCAGATTCTAGGTTAGTGTGCTGTATTCTGCTGGCTTTTGAGGGAAATGGCATCTGTTCAAGGAATTACTAAGACCTACTCTCAGTAAAACTAACTATTCATCAACTCCAAGACTTCTTTTGCTTAAACAATTATACTCTGTTGTATAGGGAATATTTCTAGGGAATTACCCATCATGTGAAATATGTTTCTATTTTATTTTCTGGCAAAAAGGCTTTTCACATTTACCTAAATTAATTTCATGGACAAAGTTTTGTTTGCTTTACATTTCTGACCTGCTAAATTATATTGCATCAAATTAAGGCAAATTACAGGATGTCACATCATGTCACACAGTTTACATTGTAAGTCAATTGAACTCGACACAATATGACAAAGTAATGTGATATATCAATTCTATAAGCACATTGTTTAAGTAATAAGGTAATATTTCAGCGTACAAACCAGAGCATCTATTTAGTATTAAATATCCATCATCTACTTCAACAGTAGCATTTGGAGCAATTGGATCGAGCATTTACAGAAAGGGGATATTTTTGTTGTCTTCGATAATTGATTAAACAATACCATCTTAGCATTATCTCCTCATTGTACAAATTCATTTCATTAAAACACTCACTACACATATCAACAGTCTGGGAAGAGTACATATCTCAGTTGATAAATATATGTGCTTGGGTTTTAAGCAGCACTAGTATCCATTTAAAGCATGAGTGAACCTGATATTTCAGTAATCAAACTCATATCAGATAAGAAATATTTGTGCAAGATTGTGGTATGAACAGATTGTTTTCAGTGCAAAAAAAATAATTTTGCTCAGTAAAGTCATGCGTGACAGCCAGCTGTAGTAGAAATCTATATATAGTATCTGGCAGGAGTGACCAGAATATGAGTCCCTATCTCCATATAGCAGACACAGCACTAAGCAAGCCATCAGTCACATTTACATTGCCTCACCAGTCATGTTCTAAGGACTTGCCTGGAGAGCAAGGGCCCAATAGCAATGCTGTAGCATCAAGAAGGTATAATGTATGTCTACAGTGAGATTGCCACACAAAACACTGATATTGAAACTTGTATTAGTAACAGGTAGCAATTTGAGCTGTGACATGGAACTCCATATGAGTTCAAATGGTAATGTACTCAGTTTCTGGAGAGTGTCCACATTAACCTAAACCATTCCTCTAAAATGAGGTCACTCCTGGTTGCACTGTACTGCACTAAAAACTAAGGTTGCTTCTGTCAACCAACACTTGCATTCAACAGGAGAAATCCTTATAAATGTATCAGGGCTTTCAGTCACTGCCCCTCAAAACATATGCTACAGTGAAAGAAAAAGAGTGGTGAATAGACAGGTTGCTAATAAAGCAGTCTGTTTCCAAAGCAATTATCCCACGAGCTTCTTCAATTAGATGGCTTAAATAGGAAGGGAAAATACTTTAGAAAGGCACTTTTTCTTTGATTTTTTTTTTCAGTTTAGTTAGCCATGTAGCCACCTGTACATCCCTTTCTGCCATATTGGTAAAAGAAGCAAAGTCAGGAGAAAATTAAGAGAGGCAGGAGGCTGCTTAGCCCAGCATCTTAGACATAATGTCAGTTTTTATATTATGGTCCCATGAAGAAATGGGGGAACACGGAGGAGAAGGGAAAACAGATGAGTGTTACACGAACTAGGCCACTTAGAATTTTAGCAATTTTATGCTAAAATGTACAAATATTTCTATGTGTAAGAAACTATTTCATCCTGTCTTTTGCCAAAGAGGTCTTCTATGGAAAAAGCAAACATTGTTTTGCAGAAGATTATATCTGAGTCTTATTCCTGGCTCCCAAAAATGTACAGGAAAAGATAACACCACTTTTGAGAAAAATTATTATTCAGGTTGATAAGTATAATTTGTGTGTTTATAAAATAATCTGTTTATACTTTTTTATAAATCATGCTAGAGACCTCTGAGAAGTAAAAGAAGTTCTCTTTTAACAGTCCATTATATAAGCCAGTTATCTCTCAGTCTAAGAATACTAACCAGAACAGTGTTAAACAGTACCTAATTGCTAAGTAGAGTGTCTTTCCTTTCAGATAGATTCCTTGATGTTTATATACAAAAATTATAGACAATAGAGATTTATGTAACTGTATATGTAAAACTGTTATGGATATTGAAAATAATTAAAAAAAAATATTTCTTTTCAAAGTCTATTTCTTTTTTTTTTTTTTTTTTTTTGTCACAAGACATTACTTTCCATTGTCATTTATATCTGTCTATCTCTAACATCCATACAAAAAACCCCTGCCATCTAACACTAGAAGCAAGTCTATTTTGGCCACCCTTTTTTGTTTGTTTGTTTCCTTTTTAAGTAACAATGGAGTCTTAGGTGAAGTAAAAGATATAAAATATACATCATTCTTTCTTGTAGATACTGAAAATAAAATACTTGACAATAAAACATGTCAAAGTGCTGAGCACACCAGTTCTGTATGGTAAATTTGTAATATGTTTTTTCAAAAGTGAAACAGATTATTTTGGATGAATAATTCAATGACTCCAAATAAAATTTCAGGTTGATAGGTTATTTCAGTTTGGCATGATACACCTTTCTCTTTCTTTGCCAAACAAATTTTCACTTCATGATGAAGTACTGTTTTATATTACAGCTAATTAAATCTAAATTAAAAACAAACAAACAAACAAAATCTACACACTTAAAATAATTTTTAAGGCTTTTCAAAGTCTTGCATTGCCTTCTGTATGAGCCCTTGTGTACTTATTACTTGGGTAAGACATGTTCATTTGAAGCTGAGAATTTTGACAGGCAGTGCTGGCATTGAACAGAAAGTGTTTTTACTTGCAGATCTTGTATCTGTGACTGGGAGCGGGCTGTGCATTCCTTAGAATCGGTGACACTATTTGACAGTAATGAAAAATCTAAATCCTCATCACAGAGCAGGTAAGGGACCTACAGGAAGTCTCTACAATAATCCTCGGCTATGGAACAAAGCTAACATAAAGAAGATCTAGTGTTAGTGAATGGTTTTTGTACAAACCTTGTATGTAGGTAGGAGGGATAGTCACAAGGCAAGGTTCATTTACATGGCTAAAATATCTCTAAGGCTGGGAAGTTTCAAGCTACTATAAACCTATAGTTTGTCCTTATGTGTTTATAAAAATTTTGGATTTGAAAAGATAAACTGCAGCTTTTGTTCAGTAGCAAAATCAGTTATTTGCATGGAATTGTGGATGAAGATGTTTTTCAGTGAACTTTTTTTTTTTTTTTCTGGGCAATAACTTTGTATATTGCTTCATCAATACAGAATATATTTTTCACATTAAATTCTAGGAAAGAATTAATAGCTTTCTTCTGCATGTACCTACAAGACTACTATTGCATACAGAGGCCAAGTATTTCTCCAAAATGACCTGGAGGCCTACCATTCCTATACCATAAGAGATACTGTTTGCAGTCCTTTTATTTTGAATAAGTGCATCACATCCAGTAAGTGATCTTTATTGTCTCAAAACATAATTGCTTGTTCTTTATGGTTCAATCCATACACCCTGGCAGTTTTCTCTACCAAGATCATTATGAAACAATGCATTATAGTGAATGCTGCCATGTGTTCAACATTTCTGCTCACATTATCTGAGTTTCTATCCATCTTTTTTATACTCCCCCATTTCCGGTATGCAGAGATGCTTTCAGTATGGAATTTAAACTCTTTCTGTAAACACAGTTTTTTATCAATATTTACTCAAAATCCGTATGAGAAATTATGTCAGTGTTGTTATTATGTGGCCAGGTAATTTTGAGTTTAAGTAATAATACATCTTTCATTCCTGCCTTTTTTTTTTCTTTTTTTTTTCTTTTATTTATTTATTTATTTCTTCCAATAATAGTAAACTAAACAGAGAAACCAAGACAATGATATGATTAAGTTCCACTTGGTATCTTCATAGTGGTGAATAGTGTTACATCCAGTTGGCAGATGGTCACTAGTGGGGTTCTGGGAGGCTCAGTACTGGGGCTAGTCCTCTTTAATATCTTTATTATCACCTCTTTTACTCCAAAGCGGACAGAAAAAAAAGTCCACACATGCTCCTCACAAGACATTCCCTCTAGCTCTTTCATCAGAGCCCTCTAGATTCATTCAAGGACTCATTCCTTCTTAGACTGTGGGGCCCAGAAATGCACATAGTGCTTAGGTGAGGCCACATCAACTGAGTAAAGTGGGATAATCACTACTTTTTCCCAACTTGCCATGCAGTGTTTGAAGCCCCACAGGATACAGTTTGCCTTCTGGGCTGCGAGGGCCCGCTGCTGACTTATGTCAAGAATGCTGCTGCCCACATCCGTTTCTGCAGCGCTGTTCTCCAGCCACTCTTCTCCCAGTTTATGCTACAGCCTGGCACTGATCTGTCCCTCATGCAGAATAATGGAATCTGACATTCTGACTTGTTAAATTTCATGCCAATAATCATAGATCAATGCTCTAGTCTATTTAGATCCCTCTGCAAGGCCAAGTCAACATCACGTCCCAGTCTGGTATCACCAGCAAACTTACTAATGGTACATTAAGCTTCTTTTTGCATATTGTTGGTAAATATATCAAATAGAACTGTCCCTAGAATTAAACCCTGAGGAACACCACTGGTGATCACTGGTGACATCATACTTCTACAGAGTAGCTAAGGAGTCATTAAGATGAAATAAGACCAAAAAAAAGGACCAAACTACTTGATTTTCTGACTGAAATCGTAGTTCTACATTCCAGGGAATAAAATTTTGTTAAGAAAATAAATAATATTGCCTGGAATCCTTAAAAGAGTTTGAGGTATATATAAAGAAAGCAGATTTTATAATCCTTTTAAACAATGTAATAATTACTTCAACAAAGAGAATTACAAAGTCACATATCTGGGGAAGAACAACCTCACTCAACAATATATGTGAGGGACCATATAGTGGGAAAGTAGCTTGGTAGAAAAGTACAGGGGGGTCTTGGTGGACACCGAGTTGTTCATGAGCCAGTAATGTGCCTTTGCCGTAAAGAAAGCTCCTGGGTTGTATGAGGGAAAGCATTACCAACACATTGACATAGATAATCCCTCCCCTCTACTCAGCACTGGTAAAGCCACATCTGAAATACTGTGTCCAATTCTAGGCTCCCGAGTACCAGAGAGATGCTGATAGATTGGAGACAGTACAATGAAGGGCTGCAAAGATGATGAAGGGACAGGACCTTCTCTTGTATGAGAAAAGCCTGAGAGAGATCTAACTTTTCAGCCCGGAGAAGAGAATCCTCAGGGCAGATCTTATCAACATGTAGAAAGCAATAGCCTAAAGAAGATGAAACCAGGCTCTTTTCAGTTGTGTCCAGTGACAGGATCAGAGGCAAAGGGCACAAATCAAAACCCAGGAAGTTCCATCTGAACATTGGGAATCACTTTCTTACTGTGAGGGTGACTGAGCACTGGCACAGACTGATGTGGAATCTCTATCCTTGGAGGCACCAAGAAGTTGACAACACATGGTGCTGGACTATCAGCTGTGGGTGTCTTCAGAGGGTTTGGACCAGTTGACCTCCAAAGGTCCCTTCTCACTTCAACCATTCTGTGATTCTGTGATTCTATTTTACTGTATTAGGTAGGAGTTGCACTAAAGAATTACCGTTAGTCTAAATGCGTGGAAAAAAGAGATGATCCTGATCAAGCTGAAGATGAAGATGCAGCAACACAAGCTGTACAAACTTGGAAACACTTAAAGCATTACCCATTTTAAGACGTATGAAGAGGTTTGGCTTAGTGTACCCAATCCCTCTAATCTCTAGCATTGCAGTGGTAGCCAGAAACAAACAAGAAGCAAACCCCCAAACAAAAATCCAAACCCCTAGATTTTGAAGAGAGGGTGTGTGTGTGTGTGTGAGTGTGTGTGGGTGTGTGGGTGTGTGTATGTGTCACACAGGACTGACAGACAGACCCAGAACTACAAAAAGAAAAACCAAAGAAGTTTTTGGAACAACTTACTACAAAAACAAAACAAAACAAAACAAACAAACAAACAAAAAACCCACTCACACACACAAAAAAACAACCCCACCAAACAATTAGGAGAAAAAAAAACAAAACAAAACAACCAAAACCCAAGAACAAACTACTTCACTATTTAATATGGATTGAAATGCTTTAATAAAACTGATCAGATTTGGCTTTCATTTATCTAGAGCTGATAAATTATTCAGATAATTTTTAAAGATCCTCTTTGACTTAGCAGTTTGACTACTGTTGCAGTGGATGTTTTGATGGCAGGAGAAGCAGCAAAGCTCTAGGTGATTTCAACCTCCCTTTCTGTCTGCAAGGCTGCTTTTCCCCGAGGAGACACACACCAGAACAATAAGATCTCCTCTGAAAGTGAGCACAGATTTCATTTTTCTTCTACTGACACTTTTTGACAGGAGGTAAGGGAGACTTGCAAAGAGTGCAAGGCAGTTTTAAGGTGAGGTTAAATGTTATAGCAGTTGTAATCTTACAGTTTACTGCAGCAAAAGTGAGGAAATTTCTCCTACCCCATTTCTCTGATAGCCTTGGTCTCCCTGGTCTTCTGATGATATTAGTCTCAGATTCATCAGCTCCTTAGCTGACACGATTCAAATTACTAAACTATTGGAAAATGTTTAATTTTTTCTACTAAGTTAGCTTTTCATTATACTTGTTCTTAGTGGCTTATGGACGGGTTTGGCAAGCTCTGTAGTCAAAGCCTTTCCAGAAGAGAGAAGGACACAGCAGACATCTGCTCGGTGTTGGCAAGATTCTTAAGTGGCTGCTGTGGCATCACACTGATGTGCAACCTTACTTTCTTTAAGGAACAGTAGTGAAGCATACCATGTGATTGTTAACATAGATTACAAAATTGGAGGGAGTGAATAAACTGCTGAGCAGGAAAGGCCATCTATGGGAGTGATATTTCAGTAGTTTTGAAGTACTAAAAATCGTCCCTAGAGTCCAGACGCTATGTTGTGTTATTTGCAACAGATCTATTATTCCTCTTGGGAGTACAGTACACAGATATCTGACCAAAATATTTTTTTCCTAAAGTTTTAAAATATTTTGTGAATCTGTGGGTTTGGGTGAATTTGTTTGCTTTTTTCATAGAATCATAGAATTAACTGGGTTGGAAGAGACCTCCAAGATCATCAAGTCCAACCCTTGATCTAACCCTCTGTGATTACCAGATCATGGCACTGAGTGCCCCATCCAGCCAGGATGCCATTGGTCTTCTTGGCCATCTGGGCACACTGCTGGCTCATGTTCAGCCTCCAGTCAATCAACACCCCCAGAACCCTTTCTGCCTGGCTGCTCTCCAGCCACTGTGTCCTCAGCCTGTAGCGCTGCAGGGGGTTGTTGTGGCCAAAGTGCAGGACCCGGCACTTGGCCTTGTTGAACTTCATCCCATTGGAATCAGCCCATCTCTCCAGTCTATCCAGGTCCCTCCTGCCTTCCAGCAGGTCGACACTCCCTCCCAACTTGGTGTCATCTGCAAATTTGCTGATGATGGACTCAATCCCCTCATCTAAATCATCAATAAAGATGTTAAACAGAACTGGTCCCAGCACTGATCCCTGGGGAACACCACTGGTGACCGGCTGCCAACTGGATGCAGCCCCGTTCACCAGTACTCTCTGGGCCCGGCCCTCGAGCCAGTTTCTGACCCAGCACAGAGTGCCCCTGTCCAAGCCATGGGCTGCCAGCTTTTCCAGGATGTTATGGGAGACAGTGTCAAAGGCTTTGCTGAAGTCCAGATAGACACATCTACAGCCTTTCCCTCATCCACCAGGCAGGTCATCTGATTATAAAAGGAGATAAGGTTGGTCAGACATGACCTGCCCTTCCCCTGTTTGTTTATTTTGTTTTTTTACTTTCATTTTTATCCATGCTGTTTTCTTCATGACTTTAAAAGCAGAGAATAGATAAAACATCTTATTAATCTCTTTCATTCTTATCCTGTATTTACATATACATCTAAAGAAAGCATACAGGTCCCAATATTTCTTCAAAAATAATAACCTCTCTAACTTTTGTCATACTATATCAGAAAAGTTCAACCTGACAAATGAAAGTTGATCAAATAGGATAAGAGCAAATACTGAAGAAAGGAGATAAAGCTTCTCTAAAGACAGTTAGCAACTCCTTCTTGATTCATAGAGTACTTTGATTTTTCAGAGAACTCTTCTGTCATTACATATAATGTTCTACATATTAAAACACAACTTAGAAATGCTACTTGCACACTTGACAAAGTTTCTTTAGGTTAATTGCTACTCCAAAAGCAGTCAAATTAGAACCTGAAAAGTTTTTAATAGAAGTTTTTATAATGACACATCTCTAAATTTTCTGTCAAGTAATATCCATATAAAATATATATCTCACCCACTTAAAATATTGAAAATTTGGGACATCAAAATTAATAACAAACTGTTAAGGAATTCTTTTTAGTTTTTTGAGATAGAATTTTTTGATCTACCTCAAATTCTGATTAAGTAGTTTTCAAAATTTTTGAAGCTGTGGGTAGCTTAAAAAAAAAAAAATGTTAGTCTTCAGCAGCAACTGGAAAATAAAAGCAGAAGCAGTTTTATGTGTAAACAAATAATCTACCTTTCAAAACCTTATTATAGACACAATTTTAGATAGAAACTTCACACTGATGGATGTGTTGGAGCAAACAGGGATATTAAACACACCAAGCCTGATTCCACTCTTATTTATTCCATTGGCTTCAATGTACTGACTTCCAGCAGTGACAGAAAGAGGCAAACTGGATATTAAATGACATTCAGAAAAGATATATTACTATAATTACTTCAGTAAATTTATCTCTCTAGGTAAGACAGTAATTGTAATGACTGCATTAAGTTAGAAAAGCAATATTGAAGCTTCCCAAACAAACCAAATTTTTAATTGCACCTGAAAATACCTACTGTAGAAAATTGTGTGTTTATCAAGAAGAAGAAGAGATCAGCCTTGGATGTTTCAAAATAACTTCTATGCTCAGTAATGTATAAAAGAAAGAAAAAGTGTAAGAAAAGATTAAGCATATAATATTCTCACTTTTTGAGGCATATTTACTTTGTACTGCATAGCAAGGTGGAACAAGATTCAAATTTACAACAAAACCTTTAGTTACAATGATCTTTGAACCATACACTTACAAGTTTTCTTAGTCTAAAATTAAGGCTTTCCACAAAGGCAATAGGGTTAGTTATTACTGATTCAAATGCGGTTTCATATCATTTGAGGGGTTGGGAAGCTGAGTGAGGGGCACAAACAAGAAACCCCAAATCTTTGGAAGTATTTCAAAACAAAATGCTTTACTTCAAATATATCAAACTAGGGTCATCATAGAACAAAGAAACTTAGGCCCACTTTTAAAAAATTATAATAAAATACATAAACTGAAAGATATTATCATGAAGTCAGTGTTAATTCATTCAGTCGTGGACTTGTAAATATTTTTGTGAGTTATGTACCTTTCAACAGGAATACCAGCCACATTACACTTTGTCTATTAGGATAAGTCACCAAAATTGATTTATTATTTGATCTGAGTTTTCTTAAGAGATGGGGACAAAGTAAATCAGGAGAAGTGAATTCTGGTACTTACTTACTTTTTTTTTTTTTTTTTTTTTTTTTTTTTTTTTTTTTTTTTTTTTAATTAAAAGATGAACAAATAACCTACTCAGTTGCTTAAATGTCAGTGTTTAGTAAAATTATAATGGGCTACAAGATACAACACCAAACTTGTGTGAGGCCTTGGATTTGTACCTATCGCTAGGCAATATAACCCACAATGTAAGAAGCTAGATCACACTTAGAGAGTGTGCTGAATCATTTGAACCAATATAAGATAGTTTGCAAATGTGAACTGGCTTTGTATGTTCTTTCCACTCCTATTTCTTGAATGTGCTTTATAATAATCAAATATGATTCTCAGGGGAAACCACCTTTTTACTCTTGCTCACTTAAAATTGTGAAACTATGTGTGTGAAAACAGAGATTTGTTATGTGTCATAAGCCCTATTTAAGTCTTAACAGAATTAGTACATAATCAAATGTGTTTTCTAGCTAATGGCCTGTATAAATCCAGAAACAGCACATTCTGATCTTAGAAATACCCATTTTTTTTTCATAACAACATACAGTCTATCATTATCTAAGCTCCTAAACCTTCCTTCTTCTAAGCACTTTTTCCACTTGTTACCTGTTAAGAGTTCAAAGAGGAGATAATGTGAAACAGTCATGAATTATTTTTTCCCCCAAAAGACCCTAGAGACATTATTTATATCCAATGCATAGAATTATGTGTTATCACAAGCACACTCCTAAATCTAAAACAAGTAAGAAGGAAGAAGAAGAAGACAAATAAGAAGGTGACTTTTTTGTTTCAAGTTCTATGTAATATCTTTACCTTCAAGAGGCTCACTCTGGGAGAAGAACAAAACTCAAACTCAAACAGCTGTTAAATAAGCACAGGGGAAAACCAGAAGTGTGACATAAAAAGGTCAAAATTGTTATTTTGGTTTTATGATTTGACTAGCACACAGCAGAACAAGAAGGAGTGAAACCTAAGATATCAAGTAAGGAATACAGTCAACACTTTCCTTACTTCAGCAAAATGGAGCACAGGAGATAAGTAGTGTTGGCTAAGGACTGCTGAAGAACAAAAAGAAAAAGGGTAGATTTGTGATACAGCTGTAAATTGCTATGGAAAAATATTATTTCTTTTATTACAGGAAAGAAGAAAGAATAGTAAACTAAATGTGGAACAGGAATACCAGTGGAACCAGGACACGTAGAAGACTGTAGAGTAGAAATATAACACCATAACAAAGAATTTACACTTGAGTTTTCTTCCTTCCCGCAATAGTTTCATCTATTTATGCTATACTATATTTTGTACTACAGTTCTTTACACAAACATCCTAAAAGGATATCAGAGGGAAGTAGAAAGTTTAATGAGAAAATGGCATATTATGTGGGCACATCACAGGTCTCTGTATCATGAGAAGTAAAAGGAAAAATAACAATGTGAAGGTAAAGTAAAACATAAATATATTAATCTTAATTTATTTTCTATCATTTAATATTATCCTCCCATTTAAACATTTTTAATGTATTTTGTATCATCTTACTTTGGAAAAAAGATCAAGATATTTTTATGTTGCTCTTGGTTACTCCCCAGTGCCATATATCAGAAAAAAATTTGTGTAAATATCTAATGGGTAAAGGAGCCAAACATTTAAAAGGAAAAGTAATTGGACCCAAAGGAGACAAAAAAGGATGTGATCTGGAAGAGTTAGGTTTTCATATGAGGAACATATAATAAGAAATGCCCATATTACCCTCTCAGACTGTGACATTCATAAGTAATTGCACAAAACGCTGAAATATCTGTGGGTATCTAGAAGCATTTTAAGATGCCTCTATGTATTTAAACACGAAGTTTGGGAGTTGGGGAAAAACACAACTGGTGCTCATATTTCCTTTAAAAGACATCTTGCTGATGGTAGGAACCTATAGGGAGAGCTTAATGAAAGCCTCTTTGCCTGAGTCTTTTTGAGGTCCATAGGAAAGGGAGTTCATTGGAAATAGGACAGAATCAATCTCTCTTCTTTTTCCTTCAGCCTTTCCAAGGCTCTAGAGGAAAGGAACTTTCATGTGTTGCATTCAGGTGTTTGCTTTTGAAAATATATTTCTTAAATGAAGGAAATTAAACATACTAGCAAATGCTCTTACCTCATATTTACTGTTTTTAAACAATATGGGTTTCTGAGGTCTTCTTTTTCCCTTGCCTTTGCTACCTATTACTATCTTATGTCTTTCTTTCAGCAGTATATTAAAAAATATGACAAACATCTGTCACTTGTGACTAAAAATCTGGTTCAGCATATACACTGCACTATCAAGTGCACCACAGACAAGCTCATACATCATTTACTCTTGGTAGCATGACAGCAGCCCAGCCAGTGCACTGGACAAGAAGCTACAGATAAGAATTTTTATTTTTCTCTGGGCTTAACTCTTGCTTAGCCCTGTACTTGTCTATTTCTGCTCAAGTCTCAGAGCTTGTACTCAGGTAGAGTGATAATTTGGGAAAGAAACAAGGCCAGGACTTTAACTTAAATGTGGCAGTGCTTTTTACATCTCTGCAGCAACTCCCGCTCTTGGAATAGTTCAAAAATGACTGACTGCTTCTGCAATTTAAAGATCTTTCATTTTTAGGTCAGGTTGCCTCACAAGCTACAGACATGCAGTAAGCAATTCAGATTAGGAGACACATATTGTAACTTCTATATAAACACAGAAGTTTAAAAGGTAAGAAATTCTTCTCTACAGATTTTATTTTTAAACCTCCTGTTGTGATATATAATTCTTATGCTTTACTAAGAAGCTTCTCGAGTATGGCAATACAAATGCAATAACAGACTTCTGTCACACACCTAACATCAGAGATTTTCAGAATTAAATATCATAACTCCACATGTGAAAGGGTAGAACATAATAGTAAACAAACAAATATCCAACTCCAGAATTAATTTGTAGTACTTTAAGGGGAGTTCTACCTATATCCAGGTTTGGAAAATATTTTTCAAAATTAATACTCACCTCTAACAAATTTAAAATCCTAAGTATGATTTTGCTATTGATTATTCACTGTTTCAGAAAAACAACATTCTCTGGACAGTCAGTATCAACTTGTGGCAATGCTATATTCAGCACAATGGATTTTTTCTTTTTTGTTTAAAGGTTAGGTATTGTTTTTTGCTTGGGGGGATTGCTGACAAAGCATTTGGCAGCAGGTACAACACATCTACAGTAAGTAGAACAGAGTATTTTAACTGCAAACATGCTGCAATAAAGTGTCATCATTCAATCAATACAGACTACTTAGTTAACATTTTTCTTAATGTATCTGGATTACTAGTTCATTAGATCATTACCTGATGAATAGTGTGGGTAATGAATTGAGAGAGTAACTACATACCTTCAGGAAGAACCTGCCCGATAACAATAATCCATTAGGAAAACTGGCAGTATCCTCTGATCTATTGCCCGCAAAGCTATGACTTGATGGAGAGTTTCATTCCCTCTGCTCAGCACTCCAGAAGAAAATCAGCATAATTTAAATATTTCTCAGGATGTGACAGCTCTCTAGATCCCTGGCTGCATTCTGTTCCCAGGGGTTGACAATCTGGTGTTCCAGTGTGCATAGAGCAGTGAAGATGAATTGAAAAAGCTTGAGATAAATTAGGGATGGCTAAGTTAAAATTGTCTCTGCTCCCGAGTCTCTCATCTGCAGTCTGCAAGCCTATTTTGCTGTGAAAAAGCTAGATGGCAGGCTGCCTCAGTGAGTTCTTCTTAAGCGACAGGGAGCATTTTCAATGAAGAAAAATTCTCCCATTATCTAAGCTAATGTGACTGCAGCTAAATCTAGTCTTAAAAGTGTCTACTAGCATGAAATTCATTCTCACTGTTGCTTTCCTTCAAGCCACAGGTTAAAAAAGAGAAAGGGAGGAGGAAAAAAAAAACCAACCAAAAAACAACAACAACAACAAAAAAAACACCAAGAAAGTAAAAACTAACAAAGCAGCATCCTAGATTTTTCTGTCTGAAAGAAATACTCAAACTTTTTAAAGTTGATAAATGGCAGCCCATTTCACAATATAACTATGCCCAAAAATCTAAGTATTGGAAATTATCACTCTTTCCCAAACTTTATCTGCCTATATTCAGTTCATTTTTCCACCACCTGTTCTTTCTGGTTTGTTTTTAATAGTTATCATATCTTTGTAATTATTTTCATTTTCAATATTCCAGGAAATAAAGTGGCAGTATTTTCTCCTTCTTGACAAAAAAAAATGAAGTGGCGGCTAAAATTCTGAACAATGGACATGTTAAAACTCAGTAGACAGTAATCAAAAAAAAGTGTGTTTTGCCATGTCACTAAAAATACTGTGTAACAAGTTGTTCTCTAACTATTTCTCTAATCATTTCTCTCACTGCACTAGTTTACAGAAAGATACAATTGAAGTTTTCTGAATATCACTTAAGTACCAAAGCTGTTTGACAAAGTAATTAATTTCAAGCTGTTTTGTAAAAAGGTGTTATAATGAAAACTATAGGGCAAGAGTTTATCATTAAACATATTAAATGAAGTGCAATATTTTATCCTCTCAGACACTGGATATGCTTTAATTAAAAAGGGTATAATTTCAAAAAGCCACCACCAGTCATGCTTACTAGTAAGCAGGCATTTTTGTAAATCCTGTCTTTAGGTTCAGCTGATCTAGTTTTCTGAAGTCCTAGCTGCCTACCACAAATGACTTTCTCAGGCCTGAATTCTCAGTATCATGGAAATTCGGGCGCCCACCCTTAACTGGAAGCAGAGATACAGCTGAATACGTATGAGTATAGCTTTAGTTTTAGAGTATTTTGAAACTGATAAATAAATATATCACCAAGAAAGAAGTGTAGACCCTGCTTTCATCACGCAGGCATGAGGAGACTCAGAAAATGTTTAGAACATGACTGCAGAGTTATCTTTTGTTCTCCATGCCCTGGGGTAAAACATGCACTTACATTAACAGAACTCAACCAGGTGAAGTGAAAAGGCATGATCAACATTAACAGATGTCCTTGGGGGTTAAGTTAGTAAAGCCGCCAACCTCACAGAGCGTCTGTGTTTTAAGCTGAAGGCATTAAATCTAGCCTAAATCTTTTAAACAGAAACTCCCTTGGCTTTTGTCCCATCAACCACCTACTGAAGCACACGCAAGCACTTGACCAGATCCAATTGTTTAATAAATGCAAGACACACAAACACAGCCCAAAATAACACATATTTCCAAAGGGGTAAAAATGTTTCCTATGCTTCCTTGCTCTAGGATTATTTCTGATTTTGTAACACTCACATTTCTTAATTCTAGATGGCACTGGCCAAACCCCCCAGCTCTAGATGGCCTTGTTTGGGCAGGGAGTTTTGACCAGATGACCTCCAGAAGTCCAATCCAACCTCGAATATTCTGCGATTTTGAATTTTGTTTAGGAACCATCAAAATCCACAGTTCATAATGCCAGTGTTTTTCTGTTTAAATAACTCCTAATTTTGTTTTCCTTTATTTTCCAAAATATCTTTCTTAAATGATTGTAGATTATAAGGTTTCTCTTTTCCTCTGCTCACACAATTACAGCATCTGCTGCTGAAATTAAAAACAAAAACTGCCAAGACCTCATTGTGCAGCAGCCCATCCCTAAAGTTCCTGAAGTTCTCCCTCTTCACAGTAAGGTAAGTCTTGATGGAAGTGTTTTTAGAGCTGAAAGCTACCTGCTAGTCCTAAAGATAGCATTGGTTTGTGTGCTATTTATAAATTTTAGAATAAGAATCACTCACGTCTTCCCCGACTCAGCAGCTACTGTTCAGCAAGAGGTACCAGCAACAAGCTGTTGTTTTTCTTGGAGCCTCAGGAACTTGGATCAAACAGCTACATCAGTGTCTCAGGTCCTCTACATAAAAATCTACTATCTAGAAGAAATTTAAAAAAGAGAAAATTGTAATTCATAATTTTTAGTGGTATCACTATTTTACGAGATATGATTCATTCATGTTAAGGGGCTTGAATAAATAACAAGGACGTTTCAGTTTCTTGGAGGTTTCTGGTTGAATTTTGTGTCATGACATGGAAGGAAATAGAGAACCAATTTAGACAACAAAATAAAGTAATTCAAAATATCTTAATAAAATTATCAATCTTGACCACATATTCATCTCAGCTGTCTCTTCTTAAGTATCGGATGGAAAAAGGAAGAAGGTGAACATCTTTTTTTTTTTTCAGGGAGAAAGGTTTAATAATTCCTGAGGATTATTAGGGATTAGGCCCAAGGCACCCAGCATAGCATAGTCTTAGAGAGTTTTAGAACAAGGCATAGATTCACAAGAAATTCTCAAACAATGCTATGAGAAAAAATTATTAGGTTTTTTTTTTTTTTGCTTTGTTTAGCTCATGTTTGGGTTTGGTGGGGGTTTTTTGTTTGCTTGTTTTGTTGGGTTTTTTTACCTTTCCAAGTTATCTACTTGTGTTGTTTAATATCTTTTTCGAATTAATCAGACAGTCCAAGATGGATTCAGATGTGACACTGTTGGTACAGCATGCTAGATGTTTTTGGTGTGCTGTAATCTTGTTATGAAAACATGTTTCAATACATCAAAAGACAGCAGAAGTATCATGGGCAGAGGGTAAGAAAGGTGGTCATGGATTGGTAAACACATAACTCTGTGACATGTTACCTACCTGGGTAACAGAAATTGTAATTGCTTTGACCTGGGTACCTTAAAACTCTGGGAATGTTAATTTCTAGAAGCCAAAGTTATACGCTTAGCCTATTTAATTTTTAAACTTAAAGAGCAGTGATTCCACTACAAGGAAGATTTTTAAAGAATATTACCACCCTCCTCACCCCCTTGCATATAATAGGATACACTAAGAAATTATATTTGACTAAATCTTCAGAAATACTACTCTCCTCCAACTGATAAGTCTCATTAAGTAAAAGAACTCAATTTAGGTAAATGTTTGTCTTTCCTATTTCTCTGTCATTCTTCATGGGAGACAAAATACTCATTAATAAATTCAGAACATTTTCTCCTATCTTTACTCTGTCTGTCTTGCATTATAGTAGCAGAGAAAAGCTTCTAATGGGGAACTCCAGTGGGATTAGAGATAGGCAATTCAAAGATGAAAACTTCACTGACAGAAAGTGAGTTTTTTTGCTGCTGTGTATTTTATTTTGCATACATATATAATATCTTTGAAAAATCCACAATATGTATGCATATAAACACTTAGTAAACTTTTTGAGGTCTAGTTTTCATTATTGTGGAATGAGCTCTTGCATAACTGTAGCTGCTTCATACATTTCTTCACTGCCTGTTATAGAAATACGTGTTACACTCTGTTGTTACAGCTCATATGTTTGTAAGCCATATTTTGTTGCTAGTTTTCTTTTCTTAGATTTATAAAGGATTAGGTCTGGATGAAAATAAAACACTTAAATAACAATATTTTGCTAACCATAAGAGTTATTAGTAGAAAATATTAGCTTCCATTATGAGTGCACCTTAATGTACTTCTGCCAATGGTTTTCATTCACTAACCACTTGTAACATGGAAAGTGACATCCAAGATAGAAGCATGTAAATCTGAAGAGGAAATTGAGACCTAGGTCTGCTATTTGGATTTGACACTTCAGTGAGAGAATTTACTCAAGTCTCTCTTCAAACTTCAGTCTGACACATTATGTGGTTCCCAGAAGAAAGTAAATAAGAATGGTCTGAAGTTATGTCAGGGGAGATTTAGGTTGCATATTAAGAAAAGGTTCTTCACCCAGAGAGTAGTTGGGCACTGGAACAGCACACCAGGGAAGTGGTCACAGCACCAAGCCTGACAAAGTTCAAGAAGCATTTGGACAACACTCAGCATCACATGCTGTGACTCTTGAGGATGGTCCTGTTCAGGGCCAGGAGTTAGACTCGATGATCCTTCCAATTTAGTCCCTTCAATTCATCATATTCTGGAAATCTGTAATTTACAATAAATAAATAATGAAAGAAAAAGATCTTAGACTGCTATTTGTTCTAGTGAAAGGGAATAAGCATCTTTAGTCTTAAGATTATCTTAGAAATGAGATACTGGGGCTAGAAAATGCTCATTTATTCTTGTTTTATCACTTAATATTTTACAAGCAGTTTATTTAATGAGAATGTAGAGAAAACAATAGGAGGGCTCACATTGTTTCCAGTTCTCTCTTCAAAACAGAAGAATAGAAAAAAGATGATATATTGCACATAAAAATAGAGTCTTTCCAACTTTTATTCAAGAATTATTTGTCATGTTTCCTTTACATTTAGAACATGGCAGTTATGAACCTAAAAACTAAGAAAAAAGAGAATACATCTTGATAAAACAACTCTTGTTTTGAATTTGTACTGAATTTATCTAGAAAGTAACAAACCTGTGACATAAGAAACTCTCTCTCTCTAATAAAAAAAGTGGTCAGGTAACCAAATATCCTTGAATACTTAAATATATCCGTTACTGAGAACTGTCTAATAATTCTCTAACAGACAAGAATTCAGGGGTATGAAATCTAATTTTTTATGTAAATTTATCTCCTATTATACACATTTTTCAATAGACTATATTATAAAAAGGGAGTGGGATGAGGGTGGCTGTATTTCAAAAGAAATGTTGGCAAATAAACTCATGTTTATCATGCCTAACACTGAACATAGTTCTCCATCTACTGTGTACCTAGACTTGATTTTGAAACATGTTTTTTTCATGCATTTCAAAGTACCAGCCTGAATTTATACAGAACACATGTGAATTCTCAGTAGACCTATAATTTAACACAAATCAGAATAAATGGGGGAAAAAAAGCTAAAGGAGCTTTATTTCAGTTTTTTGCCTCTGTCTTCATTAGAAAAAAAACCAACAATTTGATTGAGTCACAAAAGTACAGCTATTATACGCATTTGTCATACCAAAAAGAAATTTTGATTTGTTCCAGTAATGATTGTGAAAGTGCATTAGTGAACCTTATTTAATGCACTAAATACATTCTCATATTGGAGACTTCTTTGAGCACAATCAACTGTGTTGCACAAAGGTATAATGATATAAATGCTCTTAGGATGAAGAATGCATGCATGTTTGGAAAATTAAATAACTTTTAAATGCAATCAATTTATTTGCAATCAAATAAAAAAAAAAAAAACACAAAAAACAAAGAAACCAATGAGTCTATAGCTGAGAATATTCCTTTGGTATGCTTCACAAGAATTTCAGTTCAAAGCAATAGACAAAAAAACCCACTAAACCCTCAAAAAACCAAAATCATTACAATTGACTATGTGGGTCCCTTCACTCAGTTTTCGAAATTTGCTCGAAACAAGATTGATGGCTCTAAGAAGATTAGTTTAGGCTTCAAAAATGTTCATACTTCCTATTGTATAAAAAGGGAGTTTCAGTCTGAAATATAATAAATGAGATTGCTAAAATCATCACTGTTTTGGAATAACAACCACATGGAACTCAGTCTTTGACTCTTAGACTGTTCCTTTTTTAATATTACTGAATACATTTATTAATAAAGAGAAACCAAACCAACCAACCAACCAAAAAATGCTGTTCCTTAAAAGGAGTTTGTTTGCTCCAAGGTGTTACTGGAAAAAGAGAGTCACACTGAATGTGATTCAACAGGATCCACACAGTAAGAAGCATAAAATTTTTTGTTCATATAAATTTTAAATATAATCTGATTTTTTGTTTGTTTGTTTGTTTTTCTAAGAACTGTAGCACACAGACTAAAATGGGTCTCAGAAAAACTGGGCAAACCTAAAGAAAATCATAGTGATATATCTGTTATTGTCAATTCATAGCAAAGTCCTTTCTTGTGCTGATAATCTATGACTTTTACATGAAGGAGGTGGTCCTTTGATGTTTGACTTAGGATTTCAAATAATAATTATTTAGGCAGGCCCGTTGTCCATATTTATAGAGGAAATTAACTTGATTATTCCAGTTGTACTTTGTGGATTTTAGAAATTAACCAATGAATGACTTAGTGATCAGTCTCCTCTGAGATTAGCTCATCTCTGTTTAAACAGTTGCTAAGACTTCTGACTACAGTTGCACCTATATCCTTCTCATTTTGATACATTGATTTGCATTAAAAGCACACCAGTCACCATTGTGATACCCTCAGAAAAATCTCAGTCTACCAAATATCTAGTTTGGGCATGTTTTAATTTTGCTGCCGTAGTATATCACCACCTGAAAAAGGCATCACTTAGAAAACTGAACTTAAAAAACCTTCTGTAAGTTGAATTGCATCTTTGACATACCGTTTACAATTTTGTGGGCACTCACACACTCTCCAAAGAATCCAGTGACTTCATTTAAAATAATTTACATTTCATATGGTCTACCTCAGTATAAAAAGAGCTCATTGATGAGAATCTCTCTCCCTATTTGAGAGGTAAATTTAAAAAAGTCCACCTAATCATTGATTTTAAACCTTCATTGTATTTAATGTTCCCCCCTCAAAAATCAGTTGGATTATAACTTTATGCCCCCAAACAACTACATTTTTATGTACCAAGTTTAAATTTAATGGAATGTGGATGAGAGAAGGAGAATAACAACAAATTACATACATACTTAACTGAAACATTTTTTTTTCCCTTTCTTTCTTTCAGGCACCTTCCTTGTCCCTGTCTTATTCCTTGAGTCTCCACATGGACAATCTCTAGTATAATTTTGAAGGCCTTCACAGAATGCATGGATGAAACCAACTAATATTAAGCAATCTTATCTGAAGAAGGTTGACCAACTCCTTTTAAACAAAAGAGAAATTACCCTGCTCCTTCAACTCTGGACTATCTTGTCATCAGTATTATAAAAAAAGGAAAGCAAAGCAAAACTAAACAAAACAAATAAAAACCACCAACAAAACACAAGGGATACAAGTTTTTAATGCTAGATTTATTATTATGGTCTATTTTAAATATTTAAGTACAAATATGCTGTATTTACCATAAATTTCAATAAAGTTACATACTTTATATTCATTATATTAGCTATTGTTACTTATGCAATGCATTTTTATACAATAAGACACAGCAAGCGGAGTCATTTTATTCCTGATGCATTTAATAGCTTATATTATAGATATTTTAAAGCAACTTCCCCCTCCCCCCTCTAATTACGGTTAATGTAGCACATTTTGTGTGGGAGATTTCTTCTTTCACCTGAGTGCTAATGTATCTCATATGTCAATGCTGTTAAAGCTGCTAATCATTTTCCAGCCCACATGAGATTTCTTAACTAAATCTATTCACCTAATAACACATTCTAGGTGAT
This sequence comes from Empidonax traillii, assembly GCF_003031625.1. Classification (NCBI taxonomy): domain Eukaryota; kingdom Metazoa; phylum Chordata; class Aves; order Passeriformes; family Tyrannidae; genus Empidonax; species Empidonax traillii. Next base: position 170,668 of record NW_020956073.1, read on the forward strand.
ATCATGAGACTATGTACCCAAAATAAATATAAATGTAAAACATTTTAAACTAAACATTTTCTATAGGTAGATATACACATGCATTCATGCACTTGAATGCTTGCAAATTACTGCTTTGGACAGTAAAGAACTACAATAAATATTTGGCATTAAATAACCTATGCATTCTGTTAGTTAGGTTCAAATGCATCTAATTAGATCATATGTAATTACAAACAAAAAAACCATTTTACGAATGCTTTCTCCATTTTCCATTCTTTCTTTAAACTAGCTGCATATTCAAATTTTTGTAACTAAACAACATTCATTTGAAAACATCTCCTGTTTCTCACATACTTTTCAAAAGAAGGAAACTTATGGTGCAGTGGTACCTTAGAATTAAATTCTAAATTAGATAAAATACCTTGAGATTGAAAGTGAAAATAGAGTACTGCAGTTAATCAACAGTTGCCAGGTGGTTCATTTCAACATGAAACATAGTGGACAACAAAATTTACACTGGATTCTACTGACTGCTGTGGAATTGGTTCTTATTCTTCTTTTTCTCTGTACTAGAATTTTACTCCTATTCAGTCACTCAGCAAAAATTTCTCGAGGTAAAAACTACCTTGAAGCATACATTTTTGGCTCTAACTTTTCCCAGAAAATATTTTACATTCAATTATCAATACATACATGTAGGTCATTAAATTTAGAAATGGATTTTGTAAAGAAAAAAGAATAAAGTAAGTTTTCAGCTGGTGCTGAATTTCAATCTCAGTCAATTCTTTTTGTCACTCCATATGCTACATTTTACTATGACTCAAAAGAAGGTTATTAATACAACATGTTTAAGCTATGATACATACTGTATTACATTTGCATAAGAACAGTTAGAAATATTTACTTTAGGTTAGTTATAGGCAATATAAGGTTTTCACTACAATAAAAAAAAGCAACCTCACATTGTTTTTTGAAAGTATTTTAGTTATGTATGTACTATTAAAGAATATTCAAAAACATATCTCAAATTTGGACTTCTACACTTCCCTTGTCTTTCACATCCCATAAATTCTACCAGTGTATCTAAATTTAACATTTGCTATGCTAGGAGTATGTGATTTAAAGGTAAAAAATAATTCTAGAATAAGAAAATAGTCACCTGATTGATGGATGTGACATTCTACTCTTTTTATCTCATCAGGTTTGCTTTGTAGTTGTACAGCAAGGTCAAAGCATTTCTGAAAAATTGTATTCTCACCTAATGTATAAGTCTTTTTGAAAATATTGCTAATTGACACATTTGGAGTTGCTTTATGTTGTGCAGCATCCAGCCAGACCTTTATCATCAATACAAAAATGCAGAAGTGTATTTAAATCCTTTCTTCCACTATGATGTCATCTGCACTGAGGATACTCAGGACAGTACTCAAAACTCGTACAAAAAAGTAAATTTGAATAAATATCTTCAAAAATTTCCAGATTCAGAAACTATTTCACCACTATTTGACCCATCAGGATAAAGATCATGCCTGTGGCTAATTTATTAGATAGTTAAATGTTTCTAATGTGTGCATAGAGTAAAAAGAAATCTCTGATAATTATCTCTGATTATGTCTGATAATTTTTGTGTGCTCTCAGAAAGTTCAAACCCAAGGAAGAAGAAATGTTCTATCCACCCATTCAAGTTGCAGATGACAACTGAGCATACCATGATTGTAAGAATTCCTGCAACTTTGGTATTCCATCACTTGCCGAGATTTCTGAGGCCTACAAAATCTTTTTTTCATAAGTAATCTACTTTACAAAATTTTCGTAACGTTTGAGAAAAATATAAATTGATGATCCCACATATACACAATTTTGACCTCAAACCCTCTCCTGAATATAAGAATAATATCATTCATAATAGTAGCAAAAAAAGTATTTCAATCTGATCCTTTGGTTAAACATAAACTATTAAATATATTTACAAAGTGGGTTTAAAAAGGAGGAGGAAAAAAAAAAAAAAGAGTTCATACAACAAGGTGCCACACATATCCACATTTTACCATATCCTTAATGCTCAAACGATCAGGGGAGATCACTTAGTTTGAGAACGTTTCCAGATGACAAAAAGTGGTGAAAAAAAGAATGAGAAGAGGTATGCATAACAAGACGAGATAAAGGGATCCTGAGAAGAGCAGTGAATAGATACACAGATAGACTTCACAGAGGTACTTGTGTGGAATTTGTTGTCATCCCATAAGTCAATGAAGTTTGCTGAAGCAATGAAGCAAGACCAGAGGAAAAGAGCAGTCCTAGAAGTACACAGAGTCAGAAGGACCTATAAGCACTAATAATTATGCCGCTATTTACTGCATAAGTTCCCATCTGTGTAGCTCTAACAGGAGTTAGCTTTTGTGGCTCGGAAGGTAACATCAGTAACACTGTAATTATACCACTATCTGCATATATTTTACTTGGGATCTCACTCAGCCTTCTGCTCAAAGATATAAACAATATATACAGCAGGGTGAATAAAAACAACAAAAAAATTATTCTAGGGCTCAAGCATCACGTAGCAACACACACTATGATGAAAAATTTGTCCTCTTTCTCCCCTTTTTCCTGTCAACACACACAATCCTTTGTGCTGACATCTTTGTTTTATATAAATTTCCTCTTCTCGTTGTTATAGCTACCACAGCTCCACCATATTTTCAATAGCAAGAAGTCTGATGCTAACTAAAAGTTAGCATTCAATTAATCACAAATTTTAAACCGTTAGTTATTTTATACCTACTCTGATCTGGAGAAGATAATGTGATTCAGGTAGTCTGTAGCAAGACCTCTGCATTATAAAATCTTGTTTGTACAAGTGAACTGACAACTGCTGTCAACAACAATTTCCTGCTGTCAACAGGAAATTACAGCCAGTAAAGTAATTTTGTGTTTAGAAATTTCACCCATAGATATGTACTTTCTGTTGGGAGCAAAAGCAAATGAAGGTTTAGCACAAGCTTTGTTGATTTATTCAACACTTGTTATAAACCACATCAGTTAAGCTCACTGCTCCTTAGCTCTGATCATTTTTGGTTTAGTATTCTGCTATGTCCTTGCAATATATGATTAAGAAGAAAAAAAATTACTGCTATTGACAGGAAATAACATCAAGTTGCTATCCATTCTGCATTTTCTGTAGTTCCCCACAGCACTAATCCAAGGCAGACAAATATCTGTGTCTAAGTGACAAACTTTATACATAGCAAAGATCTGAAATCATGGCAGAACATGCATCCACATCTGTATTATACTAAGATACTAATGGCAACTCAGAAATTTAGGTTTTTTTGAAATGCATTTCCAAATAAGATGTTCAAGTGTCACAGAAATTCAAGACTTGAACAAGGAAATATTTAGGCTGATGATTAAATTTACATATGCAAGGAGCTCTAGGAACATAAAGAAATTACATAAATTAAACATATTTATGACTAGGATTAAAGTTGATTTTACTTTTTTTTTCCCTGACTGCAAAAAGTATTAGATAGTATATGTATATTGTTTCTTAGGGATTACATATTTCCATGGAGCAGAGATAAAGCAAGAGAAAACTGAGAAAACAAAAGTGACAAAGAATGTTTCTACCCACTATTCACTTTAACATATCACAGTTCCACAATATTACCTATACCACAGACCTTTCAATAAGCCATTCTGAAGTCAATATCATATACTCTATTTATTTTCACTGAAGTGAGAGACCATTTATTGGAGACTGGAAAATCAGCTGTCAGAACAGTAAGCACATCTTACAGGTTTTATTTGTACGTTATCACTGGAATTATCCAAGGTTTTCAGATACTACCTGTTTCTTCAAGGATTTAACACTTCTGTTTCTTCTTCCACTAACAATTAAAAATTTCAGGATGGGGTGGGAGGAAAGGAAGCAGGAAATAATTGTAACATACAGTGGCTAACATCTCACATAACAATAATTTATTTTCTGCAAGTCATAGGACTTTTTAGCAAAAGAAACAACATCAATGTAGGCAGGAATGTTTTAATCCTGCCTGGTTTTCTGCAAGGACAAACTGACCAGAGCTCTGGGGATTTCAGCAAAGGGGAAGGAACATTATTCTTAGGAGAATACTATTACAATGTCTTATATAGAAAAAAAATGAGAGAAGTATCCACAAAAGCCCACTTTGAGCATGCTAAACTAATTAGGCCATAATATACCACTAAAATAATTTGTTTGTACTACTAAAACTCTGGGGAAATCTAAGTCAGCAATAAAGCCCAGATGTTGCTATTCAATATATTTTGATTTTGGAGTTCTTGCAGTTCAGATAATGTTGAAGAAAAGCAGCTGAGAGCTGCTTTGACTGGCAACATTTTGTACCTGGGGTGATGTAAAAGTGAGCTGAGCTGCTACTATTTTCTTTTTCCATTTATAATAAAATTTGTATACTTTCATAAGCAAAAAGCTATTAACAATAGTCCCAAATAGGGAAAGTTGGTATGAGAAAAAATTTCTTCCAACTTCTCCAGGTGGCCTATATGATAATTACATATACTTGATATGACACCTGATATTCTACCTATTCTACCTTTAAATGAACTTCACTGTGAGAGTCATTTGAAGAAAAACAGTGGAATAGACATAAAATCTTGCATTACTGATTTCCCATATTTTGCTGACACCAGCAACTGAGATTAAAACCTCTGTCCAGCAGCACGAAGACACATTGCGGAACTTTACAAGCTAGTATTTTATGTTAATTTCAGTGTTAATATTTCTAAGTATTGCAAGAGTAAGGCTATAAGAGTTATAACTAATTAATAAGACTATAATTTATTTAAATTAGTTAAGTGAGAAATAAAGCAGTTGTTAATCCTAATTCTCCCACTAGAAACTTCTGCAATGTAGATCTTAGCAAAATGAGAACAGTTATTAAATATCAATGCCACTTAGGCATTGGACAGATTAATCAACTGACAGATTAAACAAGCTTTGCCCTAATTAAAAAAGATTATGCCTCCTTCTACCAACACAGATATTCTCAGACCACAACTAAAAATTGTATTATTCTGCTGTGGGTTTTCACAAAAGAATACTGTGATAAGAACATTGTGTAGCCTTGAAAATTACATAAATTACATAAGTCATAGAAGTTTAATTAACTTCCATTTTATTAATCAGACATTCATCATCATAATCAGTATCAGACTGACAAGAAGGAAAGAGATATAAAGTTGGTGGATCTGTACTGTGGACTTATAAAGTGAAAAGTAAAACAGACACACACATATTATACATATAAAGATTCTCAACATTAGACACAAATTTTCACTAATCATTCAATCTGTCAGATCCCACCTCCCAAATCTCATAGAGGAGAGAGGATGAAAAACCGACATCTTACCCAAAGAAAGCAAATATATGTTTCACACCACAGGATACAGCTTCCATATGTCACAAAGACTGAAGTGTCAGGGTGAACTGGGCATGAAGGACATTGTTTTTCTGTGTAGTGTTCACTTTGTAACATGTGAGTAGTTCATTAAAATTGTTTACCTGTAGAATCACTCATGTACTTATTTGCATAACTGATGTCCACTTCACCCCTTCAATTCAGGGAAGTTAAAATGCTGTAGAAGCAGAGCACTGCTAGTGTAAGACCACTGGGCAGAGGATAAAGAATAGAGATGTTAAAGGAGGAGTTTTTTAGCTGTTTTGTGACACAAAAAAAATAACCAAAACTAAGTCCAAGTTTTAAAGGAAGAACCATAAGTGTGTTTGTTTGGGTTTTTTTGTTTGCTTTTATATTGTTTTATTTTTGTTTTTTTCTTTTTCCACAGTAGTATACTCCCTTTATGAAATTTAAATCTAGGCAGTTTGGGAGAAAATAAAGCAAGAAAAAACTTGCTTTTCTTTGCATTTAAGGAAAATACAAATCACTATTTAATGATTATTAGTTTAACTTTACTAGCCCACATTTTAATGTTTTGAAACTTAAGTTACAGCTCTTATAATTAAATAAACAAATCAGAAAACAAATGAATAGGGTAAGTAAAAATATTACTGAAACAGTCATGTGAGATGATTCATATTGCTTTGATTCAGGAGCAGCATTCTACCTGGTAGCAAGTTCTTTCCTTACTTCAGTTCCTTTTCTCTGTAAAGATAACCAGCCTACCAGCTATTACATTAATGGATAGCCTACTAATATGAATTTTTTAAGCACTGTTTTCTTCAAGAATGCATTTTGTTGTTCAAACAACTTGAAATGAGCCAAACTGGGTAAACTGTAACATACTACCTGGCTCAAGCTGAAGTTTCATTCTCCAGGAAGTGTTGCTACTGCTTCTGTCATCTCAAACAGTATGTGCTCAGCCAGCTTTTTCAGCTGACTGGTGTGGTAATCCTTTTTTTATGTTTTTCTCACAGATATAACACAGCCTATATAGAATGGCACACTAATGTAGGAGAAATCACAGGCAAAAAGTAAAAGTGGTGGCCCTTCTCTACGCTGGGATACAGATACAGAATAAATACATATATTGAGTAATTATGCTCCTCCATAACATATCAAAACAGACCTTGTCACTTTACTGGTGACACCTCTCCTCTAAATGAATCTGCATAAAACAATTTTTTAATTCTTACCACTCCTTACCTTAATCTAGGAGCCTGAAATTCTTTTCATCTACAAGAAAATAGGTTAAAATAATGATATTAAAACCTAATATTATGTTCAAGTCACATATTGATGCAGATGTATGAGTTTAAAGTGGCCCAGCAGGAAAGGACCTGAGGGTGCTGGTTGATAGCTGGCTAAACATGAGCGAGCAGTGTGCCCAGGTAGCCAAGAAGGCCAGTGGCATCCTGGCCTGTATCAAAAATAGTATGACCAGCAGACTAAGGAAGTGATTGTCCCCCTTGCCTCGGCACTGGTGAAGCTATACCTCCAGTACTGTCGTTCTGGGCCCCTCACTGCAGGAAAGACATTGAGGTGCTGGAGTGTGTCTAGAGAAGGGCAGCAGAGCTGATAAAGGGTCTAGAAGGTAAATCATATGAGGAATACCTGAGAGATCTGGGGCTGTTTAGCCCGGTGAAAAGGAGGCTCAAGGGAGATCTTATCACTCTCTACAACTACCTGAAAGGAGGTTGTAGCAAGATGGGCTCGGTCTCTTCTCCCAGGCAACTAGCCACAGTACAAGAGGAAATTACCTCAAACTAAGCCAAGAGAGGTCCAGGTTGGACATCTGGAAGAATTAACAGTGGTTAGTTACTGGAACAGGCTGCCCAGGGAAGTGGTGGTCACCATCACTAGAAGCATTCAAGAGGTAACTGGAAGTGGCACCTATGTACTATGTTTTAGTTGATATAGTCTTGTTAAGTTAAAGGTTGGACTCGATGGTCTTGGAAGTCTTTTCCAACCCTAATGATTCTATGATTTTCTGGAAGAGCTTATCAGTTTCTTGAAATAAAAATTAATTTTGCCAATTTTTTGAAGAGTAGTCTTTCTCTTATTACAGTGAATTCTTTCTCAGTGAATTAAGGTTTTCATCCTGAATGTTGCTTACACACCTTCAGTTGTGAGAACTACAAAATCTAGTAGAAAAAAAATCAAACTAAATCTTTTTTTTTGCTAACTGAACTGTTTCTGATTCATCAGTTGAGGAACTGCAGCTGACAGACCCAACCTCTGTCAAAAGCCTAAATATATTTTTGTTTGAAGTTTTTTTTCTGAGTAAAACAGAATGCAACTTAAAAGTAAAGGTAGAACATATCTTTTATCTAGACTGGGAAAGTATAACAGACACTACTTTCATACAACCAGTATCTTTTACACTACTTCTTTCATTATTTGTCCTATTCCTTTCTCCTTTGCCTGCAGTTTGAATTCTGAATTTTAAACCACAGCAAACACCCATCACTTGTCTTCCTTAGGGCAAATACTAAAAAAATTATAATCTTTCTTCAGGGTTCTGATAAAATCTTAGTATAAAACACCCAGTATTCTTTCATGGAACAGCATTTTTCCTGAAAACTTAAAAAATAATAGAAATCTGAAATGTGCTTTCATTTTACCCAGTGTTGTTTTGCCAACACAATCATTACTTTAGCATCCTTTTCCTTGCAAACTCTAAGGTCATTAATGGCAAAGTATAAGGTCATATTGTATGTCTGGTGGCATAAAGTCATGCATCAGTCCTCCTAATTTATTTCCATGGCAATTGAATAAAGCATTCTAAACCTTACTGTACAATTAGTGGTCTGAACCTGTGAAATTATACTGCTTCTATTGGAAAAGGACATAAGTAAAACTGTAAATAGTGCAAGATTATGTGACTATAATTAGATTGTAACTTGAAAATAAATGTAATTACAATTATTTTTTTATAAAGGTGTAGTTTCTTATACAATATTCCAAAATGTCATATTCATAAAAGTTCATATTTCAGAAGAAACAAGATTGCATTACTAAGGAAGATTTCATTATAGATTAGAAAAAAAGTCTGAAGGATTCTGATTAAATTTTAAGTTCATTTTAAATTCCATATCTCTAAACTGCATATTTTTTTCTGAAGAGAGAACATCAGTTATTTTCATCTCCTGTAGGATCAAATAGCTGAAATAAATAGTGTCCTTAAACTGAGACAATTGTCTATTCTCCTTTGCCAAACAAAATGTATGTAGCCCTCAAATGTGGGTAGAGGGAATTTCACTGTGGGGCTGATTTCTGCGTATTTCCTTTTTTATACAGAGGAGAAGAAAAAAAGACTCACACTCTTAAAGAAGAGAATTAGTGCAACAAACCACAAGCACCATTAGCTCAGGAAATGGCGACATCTGAAAGAACATGTGGACTAAGTGCTCTGAAAAACACTCTGGCACTAAGGCATTCCTGCTGTTCCTATTCTCCTCCCTGTTGCGTTTATAGAAACAGTATCTTCTACCATCTTTGTAAACAGAATTACCTCAAAGAAACATTATGTTTGCTTTTTCCTCCTAGTGGGAAATATCCATAACTACTCAAATGCAGTAAAATGCTGGAGACAGAAGGGAACACTGTTCAGTTTGATTTGCCTGCTAAGTGAAGGGAAAACGCAGCACAGTATCTGAGACAAAGACGGATTGGTTGTGCATTAAAGCTGGTCACACAGCATAAAGGTGTCTCTGTAAGTGGGTTTACAGTTCTTGATGAAAGGATGAGGGATCATTACACAAAAGGAGGAGACAACCACCACCAGTGGAAGTGAGAGTTGTTCTTTGAAAACTTCGTGAAAATGTTTTTAACACTCTTGGACAAAAGAAGCCAGAAAATTACTGTAAGTGGATTGTTGTGCATGATCACAAATAACAAGTTTCAGAATGGCAGAAACACCACTTTCCATGTGATCAATATATACCAGTTTTCTGTACAAGAGTAGGAGGAATATGCAAAGACTGTTGGCTGTGCTGTATACAAATGAAACTGAACGTGAGCCAGTAGTGTGTCCAGGTGGCCAAGGTCAATGAGATCCTGGCCTGTATCAGAAATAATGTGGCCAGCAGGACTAGGAAAGTGATTTTCCCCTGTACTCGGTACTGGTGCTGTGCTCAGTTTTGGGCCCGTCACTACAAGAAACACAGTGAAGTGCTGGAGCATGTCCAGAGAAAGACAACAAAGCTGGTGAAGGGTCTGGAGCACAAGTCTTATGAGGAGCTGATGGAGGGAGATCTCATCCCTCTCTACAACTACTTGAAAGGAGGTTGTAGCCAGGTGGGGTTGGTCTTTTTTCCCAAATAACAAGTGACAGAAAAAGAGGAAATGGACTCAAATTGTGCTAGGTGATGTTTAGATTAAATAGCAAAAATTTCTTCACAGAAAGAGTTCTCAAGCACTGGAACAGGTTGACCATGGAAATGGAGGAATCACCATCTCTGGAGGTAAATGAGTCACTTTGGGGCATGGTTTAGTGGTGGACTTTAAAATGTTAGGTATAACATTGGATTCCATGATCTTAAAAGTCTTTTCCAATCTAAATGATTCTACATAAATTTCTGATTTTATCTTAAATGATAATGAAAATGGTTTGGTTTGGTTTGGTTTTACCAGTACAGTTATTTGACTGTTGCCAAAATGATAGTTTCAAAACTTTAATTTTTTTCCACTATTTAAACAACAACAAACAAACAAACAAACAAAAAACCAAACAAAAAACCAAAACAAGGAGAAGGCAAAAAGAGGCAAATAATTTTTTCTCATATTCATTGGTGAAATAAAATTACTGTGGAAATGCAAAATGAAATTAGTGTTATAGCTATATACTTTTTTTAGGTGATGTCTGAGACGCTAAAGGCCTGTACTATTTACACCACTGAATTAATGTTTATGAAGACACGGTTGCACGTGCCCAAGTGTTGGCATCAGGGACATCTGCGAGGAGGAGCTGGGGCTGCCCCATGCTCTGCGCGGACAGTCCAAACTAATTCCAACCAGTTCCCCACAGGGCATAACTGAACCCCTTAGCCAAGATGGTGGCATCTCTGGGAAAAAAACATTTCAGAAAGGGTGGAAAAAAAAAGTTAGACAGACAGGAGTGAGGAAACAAAATAATGAGAAGCAGTAGAAGAAACACCAAGGTCTGAGGAGAAGGAGGAGGAGGAGGAGGAAGAAAAGCTGGAGCAGATGCCCACAGAGGTCCTACACCAGAGTATGTGGATATTTCACGAGAGAACTGCAAGCTGTGGGGAGAGCCCATACCAGAGCAGGGTAAGTGTATGAGAGGGAGGGAACAGCTGGTGTAAATCATTATGACTGACCATAAACTCTTTCATGTCTGCTGCATTATTCTCTTAAATAAAATCAAAGACAAAATTACTGTGAAATAAATAGATGTTTGGTGAACTTGGGAGCCCACAAAGTGAATTGAACTAGGATTTTGTCTATTATGTTTTTTAGTTGGAGGCAATAGATATGATGAATCTATCAGCATTCTATGCTCCACTTTCAGGCCTTCAGTGTAACACTTGTTTCACTTCACCTCGTAAGTATAATTCAAAAGGAAGAATCAGAAAGAAAGTAAAGAAGAAACCGTCAGCTTGTAATTAGTCACTTAAAATAAAAAACTCCTCAGAAGGAACAGTATTCCTCCTTTGAAAAAATAATAGTAGGATTCTGACAATCTGTTCTGCATGTATTCACTGACATAAGAATCATCAGCAAACCACTTGATTTCAGGTTGCTACTCAGTGATAGGCACTATTATTAAAATTATTTCAATTCATCATGTGCTGTATGGGTAATTAATTCCACATTTTAAATTGGTGGAATTCTTTCAAATCACTGAATAAACAACAATAACAGGAAACTAAGTGTAATTTAAACTTTTAGTTTACCATGAACATCTGCCATGTTCAGAAACAGTTATGATAAGGATATTAATTTATAATATAGTAGATTGATACATGTATTGCCAGGAGATTCCACAAGAAATATTAATTGAGATACATTACATGCCTCTAACTTGGTTTTTTTTCCCACACATTTATATACCTCAGCCATTGCATTTTTACTGCAGATAGTTGAAAACAGTGTCCAACAATGTCCTCTTGTCTCTATGACAGCAGCTGTGATGGCATAGGTGGTATGACATAGCACTGTAACATAGACTCGAAAGGGCAGGAGGATCATCTGTGTGGTATCACATGCAAGACATGAAAATGATACTTTCAAAATTGTATCTACCATGTATATCTATTTACTAGATTGTATCATTTTATTACTAAGGTGGGGCAATATAACAACCACCTTGCAATGAACACGAAAGTTTATTAGTATATTAGAATATGTTGTTCACATACATTTTTAGTACATTATGCCAATCTTACAATGAATTCTTTTCATTCTGTGATACTTTGGATAGAGTAGGTTTTATTGTTTTCCCATAAGCTTCCACTGGTCCGATTTCTCCTTCACTATTAGAACATATTAGAAAGCCTTGGTGAGATCAACAAAGGTAACATAGAGTCCTTTGTTCTGTTCCTTACACTTGATCTCACCAGTCCTTTGTTCTGTTCCTTACACTTGATCTCACCAAGGCTTTCAATATTGTGAGCAGAAAAGGTCTGTGGCAGATTTTGGAACATTTAGGATGTCCTCCCAAGTTCCTCAAAATGATCATCTCGCTTCATTAGGACCAATGCGATCAAGTCAGATATGGTGATGCACTTTATGAGCCCTTTCCAATAGCCAGTGGTGTGAAGCAAGGCTGCATTCTTGCACCAACTTTATTCACAATCTTCTTCAGCATGATGCTCCAAAGGGCCACGGCAGACCTCGATGATGAAAACGGTGTCTACATTCGATATCATACCGATGGGAGCCTTTTCAACCTAAGGTGACTGAAGACCCACACTAAGACCTTAAATCATCTTGTCCGTGAGCTGCTTTAAGCTGATGATGCCGCCCTTGTCGCCCACACAGAAGTAGCTCTGCAGCGTTTAACATCCTGCTTTGCAGAGGCTGCTGAACTTTTTGGTCTGGAAGTCAGCTTGAAGAAAACAGAAGTTTTATATTTGCCTGCACCTCAGGAAGTCTCCCATCATCCCCGTATCACCATTGGTGAAACAGAGCTCAAATCAGTTTAATTACCTGGGAAGTATCATCTTTTCAGACGGTAAGATTGATGCAGAAATAGACAACAGGTTAGCAAAGGCATACAGAGCTTTTGGGAAACTCCATAAAAGAGTGTGGCAAAACAAACACCTGAAGAAAAGTACAAAGATCAGTGTTTACAGAGCCATTGTACTGTCTGCTCTTTTATATGGATCTGAATCATAGGTCATTTACCGCCACCACTTGCGTCTCTTAGAATGCTTCCATCAGCACTTCCTCCGTACAATCCTAAACATCCACTGGACTGACTATGTGTCCACCACGTCTGTCCTTGAACAGGCAGCAGTCCCAAGCATTGAGGCCATGCTGCTGAGAACTCGGCTGCGCTGGGCAGGGCACGTCTCCAGGATGCAGGACCATCGCCTCCCTAAGATCGTGCTCTATGGGGAACTTGCCACTGGCTGCCGCAAGAGAGAAGCCCTGAAGAGGAGATACAAGGACTGCCTGAAACAATCAATCCCTCAGCCTTGGCCATATTGATCACCACCATTGGTCTACCCTGGCCTCCAATCAGGAGGCCTGGAGACACACCATCTATAATGCTGCTGCTGCTTTTGAGAACACACGCAGGATCACTCTAGAGGTGAAAAGACAACGCAGAAAGAATCGCGTCTCGTCGATATCACCTGGGGAGTCTTTCTACTGTACCTTCTGCAACCGGTCTTGTCTATCTCACATTGGCCTTTTTAGCCATCAACTCGCTTGTAGCAAGCGTGGGTAGAGCCCTTCTCAAACCTTCGTTCGCGAAGCCCAGCCATGATGATTAGAGCATATTAACCATAAGGATTCTAGCACTTTCCTTAAATGTTTAGCAGTATCTAACCCGAATCACAGTTTTCTCAGAAATTATTTGCTACAAAACACATTATCATCTCATGGGTTTGAGGCCCTTACAGATAACTGCAGACAGTACAATGTAATTCACAAATGTATGGACTAAGAAAGCACTATCATTTAGAAAAACAATGCAAAATGATAAATTCTGCAAGATGAGAGAGTCATTACTTACATTCTGAAAGACTGGACTTAATCCTAACGCAAATTTGAACTTTACTAATCACCAGTATGTAAAAAAATTTCTGATGGGAAAACACAGAAGGTCACCAAGATGAAATGAACATATACTACTGTTTTCAAATTAGTCAATAAGAAAAACCACAGAGCTTAAAGATTTAATTTTAATTTCATTTGGACTGGATAGACAACAAGTGAAATAGTTGGCATTGGTCACAGTGAGAAGTTGGACATCCAATAAAATTAGCTTGCCAAAGAAAAGCTAGACTCATCCACAGCAAATACAGAGAACAGATGATAAAGTAACAAATTATCAGACCTCTAGTCTTTAACTATGTCTATTTCATTTTTACCTAAAGCCAATGTTTAATCTGTAATTAAGTAAACAAATTAAGTTATTCTTTTCTCCAAGTAACAGGTCTGATCTTAAACCTGCTGGGAACAGTCAGCTTTACACTTCCTCCAAAACTGTGAGCTTATCCTTAAAGATGGACTGAAAAACTCAACTATCAGCAAGTTATGAGTATCTCAATAACATGAATCACCACGTATGTCTTCTGTCTATCTGCAGAAAATAGCTTTCCAAATTTTGCTAATTCCAGTGTGATGTTTTGGCCGTGCTGCTTCCCCTGAAATGTACTGTCATCAGTTATGAAGCACTCTCCATTTGTTAGCCACATTATATTTCTTTTCTTCATTGACCACCTAATTCCTATAAAACACTTGCCTTTAGCCATATCCAATTTCTTGTCAACACCTGAAAAAAAGTCACAACCTCTTCAAAATTAAATTAAAAACTATTTGCCACTTCTGTGGCAACACTGCAGAACTGGTAATGAGGAAATCTCACTGCATCGTAGTGACCTCCAATATTTTTTAAAGGTGAATAAAGTTGGTATTTATAATTTTTTTATTACTTCAATGGATGATCACTGAAAAATGAATAGTACCAAGAGATGTTATGTTGTCATACTTAACAAGGTTGGGGAGGAGACATGAGCTTTATCCATTAGAATTCAAACTCACTGAAGAAGAGACATTAATGCAAAACTGTGTTCTCATTTAACTGAGATAAACCCAAAACAATTCCACTGATTGTAAAACATTTCTGCATCTTAAATAAAATATCTAGACTTAAAATCCATTAAAGTGTTAGCCATCTCACTCAATCTATTGATGAACCACCAGAGGCAGAATCAAAATCAGACAAAATAAGATTATTTATCCCAGGGTTATAGATGGAAGATCTCTGTCTGTAGACACATAATTTGTACATTTTTCTCAAAGCAGTGAATTTGTTTTCGTAACAGCAAAGAAAGACTCTCACATACCTGTTTTTAAGAGCTATAATCCCAGATGGAAATACAACTGGACTTCACAGAAGGGCTTTCTTTGTTCTACATGCTTTTCCTGTACCACATTTTGAAGTCTCATAATGCAGAGTGAATTTTGAACAGTTACATCTTTCTCTGCATTTTTAAAGGATAATATTCATTCAATAGCACAAAAGCAGAAGTACATAATTAGAAAGGGTGAAAGAAGCTGCATTCAAATTACCCATGAGTTTAAATGCTTGGCTCTGTATAATTAGTTTCAAATTATTTCTGTCAAACACACGTTATAGTTGAGTTAGTCATTTATATTTTAAAAATAAAATTAATGAAATCAAGGAAGAACTTCTTCAGAATTTTTAATAAGCACAGATTTTTCTTTAACGAAAGGTATCAGTTTTTTAAACTACACAATGTTTAGCCAACTTAGTTTTGTGGATATGCAAGAAAACAGATTAATGCATTAAAGCCTACAACTCTAGCATTCAGTATGAAAAATATGATGATCCAATATATATAAAAGCATGTTTCTATGTGAAACATTTACATATTATTTAAAATCAATTTTTCCTTTCTTTGAATTGAAGTCTTTTACTGCTTTCACATCCATCAGTGAATGGATTCTCTTGAAATCATAATATTGTGATTAATACCACATAGTTTTCTATGTAGTTGTTGTGTTTATGGTTAGAACAGGAGACAAGAAAATAAAATATTATTCACTGCCTTTGTATTTATGATTGTCAAGATCAGTTCTTCTGTGAACTTCAAATCTATTTGAAAAGAAAGAGGCAACTACACATTGGCGAAGATGCATAGCAGGGCATCTGGAAGTGCCAGGGTGGATTCTCTCCATTTGATATAATAACCTTTAAAGAAATTACTTAGTCTCAATTTTATACTAAACCCAAACCTGTACATTAATGAATTGAACCAAGAACAGGATGAACAGACAGATGAGAGGACAAACAGCAAGTATTAGATGATATTTTGCTGTATAAATGAATTATCCCAGAGTAGTGATGGAAACTTCATGTTATATATATATGCATAATTATTTATTTATCTATATGTAAACATAAATAAAAAAAATTAGAAGATACTGTATAATTTCTATTTCTAAATCATATTTTACAGAAAAATTAAAACCATCAGAATTGTTGAAGTGTTAAATGTTTATTAGTCCATTTTCTATATTGTTCTCATTCTTCAGCTGTAATCAAAGATTTTCTGAGACTTAAAATACAGTCTTCGGTACTGTCAGTTGATCTTGGCAGGCACAATTGAGAAGACTTCTCTATAATACTAATTTAAACATGCACTTAATATTGTAAGGAAATATTTCAGGCTTTTTATTTATATAAAGCTCCTTTTTCCAAACCTCTCAAAATCAGAGATCATCTCGAAGATTGTCTGTAGTGGGGTGGAAAATTACAAAAACTGGCCTAGCTGAAACCTTACCATAGGTGAGAGACTCCATTGGATTCTATTGTGCTACAACAGAAAAGAAAAACATCCTGGGTGGAGTATTATATATTTTTCAGATGAGTTTGAATATTACAGCTATTTCAGCTGTGTAGTCTGGCTGCACAGTGGGTCTGTGCCAGGTGTCTGCATGTGGCAGGCCACTGAGTACACACACAGCTACACTTCATGCAACCCTTAGCTTTGTCCCCTGAAGCATCCTGACATGGATACCAGCAGGTTTGCCCTGTAAGAGATGTAGCATTCCTTACATCCATAGTGAAACCCTTTGCCTCACATACTGAGATATTGTAAATCTGAGGTTATTGGCCAAGCTGGAAATAGTTTGGAAAACAAAGTCCTCTTTAATGTCATTAGAGTCTGGTTTTAGGGTTAAATTACACAAATGCTAAGTCTGCTATTGCTTTCCTGGAAATGTTCTCCTTAATTCATACAACTCTACTCCATACAGCAAAATTGGCTAAGAAGAATCCAGATTACTTAGAATGAAAGAGTATGCTGCCAAATACCCATGAAAAATTTTACCATATTTAATGCTGAGGGGCTACACTAAAATAGTTAAAGAAACCAAGGGTCTCAGATCTCAGTATCTGTGACCTCCTTTGCTGATCCCTTCTAGATAATGGTAATAGTAGCACACGTGTGTACACAATAGTATGTAGCACAAGATTGTCCCAGGAAAGACAGGGGAATATATCTTTAACTGTGATATTTGTAGTAACTCAGTTGATAGTCTTAAGTATTTTTGATAGAATACTTATGCAGAGGAATGCTTTTCTATAAGAAGCAGCAACTAAAAGCAACTTTTTACAATCAGGTATATTTCAATGGAAGTGTTACAAATTCCATAATGGAAAAAAACAACACAAAAATCACAAGCGTTGCAAAAATGTTACCTAATGCTATATGTTTCTTGATTAAATATTTCTGGACTTATTACACTAAGGACAGCTACTTTAGAGCTGACATGAATGTTGTTTTGATCTGTTTCCCTGGAGAATTTTTCTGTAATTAATTAAAATGAAGGAATAAATTCTAATCCATAACATCACCAGAGACCTGTGTGGGTGCTGGAATTCATGAACTTTGTATTCTCCAAAGAACTAAATAGAGAGAAATTAATATGGTTTATAGTTATTAAGTATAGAACAACTTTTTGATTCTGGATGCATCACATTAAAACTAGTGTGAAGCAGTAAAATAGTATGAATATGCAATTTGATAAAATATCATAAAACTAATTTTTACATTAGAAACAAATTATTTTATTTCTTGATGTAAAATTCCTAAATACCTGTCATCTTACAGTGTTCAGAATGTGTTTCCAAGAAATTGAAGTGATTGTTTATTATGTTTAATTGGCAAAAAAATACTAAAATACATTTATCTCAACTTCAAATATTTTAGCAGTTGTTAAACAGGTTGTTAGGTTGTCGTGGTTTTGCCTATCAGCCCATCTCTGGGGCTGAGGATGGTTTTGTCCAGGTAATTTCTGGACAAAAAGGCCAATCAAAAATCCAGAAACGCCTTTGCTAATTACATCTTCAAGAAAACAGAAGAGAAGGTTGTTGGTGCAGTTGGAATTAGTAGCAGCAGCCATGTAGAGGAGAGAAATAGCGGGCCCAAGCAGGGCCAGACTCCCTCCTCCTCCGGCTTGGGCCGGGGGTGGGGGGAGCAGGTGCAGCACTGAAGTTCTCCCTTCTCTCTTGTAAGAGAGTGAAGAGAAAAAAAAGTTTAAAAGACGGACTGCTTGGACAGAAACTGCTGTGGAAGAATTCCAGCCGAAAGATAACGGAGCTTCCAAGGTCAAAGCTGGCAGCTGAAACTGCAGCAAGAAAAGTAAAGTGCGAAAGGGGTGAGGCTTGTTTCCCCCTGCCTTTCTGCTCTCTCTCCTTAGCAGGGAAAAGACTGAAAAGTAATCCCTGCTACTTGTAAAAGCTTGTTGAAGTAAAGAGACCCCCTATGCAGCTAATAGAAGAGTTTGTAGATGTACCAAAGAGAACCGAAACTTCATGAAAAGGACTGAAGTGAGGCAGAGTCCTGGTGGAGATTTATGACCCTGAGGGAAACCTGTGCTGGAGCAGTGACGACTCAGGTGGGATACTGAGATCCGTGTGTGTGTGTGGATCTATACTGCTGTTGAAGATTTTGTAACTCTGAGAAATCTCATGCTGGAGCGAGACGGCTCATGTGAGATGTTGGAATCCGTGCGTGTGTGGATTCGTGCTAGACCCATGCCGAGAAGTCTATCAAGGACTGTTCTCCCATGGGGAGGGACCTCCATAAGGAAACAGGAGTAGACTCTTAAGTCATTATCCCCTGTAACCCTGTGGAAGAAGATCCATAGTAAGCAAGTGTCCCCTTGCAAGCCTATGGAAAGAAGACCCTTCAGGACCTGGGTAACCCCCAGCCTTCAGTCTTAGCCCAGGAGGGGGGTAAGTCCAGCCCTGAAAGCCAACACAAAGCGAGAAGGAGAGAAAAGAAGTTCCAACTGCAGTGAAAGTGCTGCTGCTGCTGAGGATCTGTTGCTAGAAGGAGAAAACTGAAACCTCAAAGATACAGAATGAGACTACTTCTTCTCCTTGGACTGGTATAAAAGGGGAAGAAATATTTCTGTAAATATATTACATTTCAACTTGAGTAGAAATTGTTATAGATATAGTTCTTTAGTTTTAATTTATTAGTAGTTTTTTATTTTACTAGTAATAAATGTGTATACTATTTACCCCAAATCCTGTCTCTCTTTTGTCTGCAAATACCTTCTCTCAACTAGTAGTAATTGTGTGGGGGGTGGAAAGCAAAATTAACCCAAAGCAAAACCACGACATAGGTTATAGTAACAGATCCTTCCTGGGGGAAAGGGAAACCAGGAGGAGATTGGACTTAACTGCAACAAAAATTAATTTTTTCAGCTTCAGTGGAACACTGTTTTGAATGACATAACTATTTCGTTCTAACTGGTTTAAGGATGAAAGTTATAGTATAAATTCTGACACTTTTAAATGGAAAAGAGGCAGCCTTGCAATTAAGCCTCACAATAGTGATGTGGTGAGGTGTGAAAATTATGAGTCTTATTCAGCACCCAAGATAAATTATTGTAAATCTGTAGTAGATGTATGTCAGAAATGAATTCAAAATGCACCATAGAAGATTTTTCATTACTTCTAAAATGCACGACTCTGCAAGTTTTACTGCTGACTGCCGTATTCAGGAATTAGGCTGTGGAAAAGAGATACTAACTAAACTGTTTGTAACTGAAAGTCTTCAACACACATTATCCATATGAATACTATATGCCTAGAGTGCTGGAAAGAGAATAATTTGTCTCACTATATCATTTCTTTTATTTTGCTGTGACTCCATCTTTACATTCCCAATCCCTATTAAATGAAAAAATCATTAAAAAAATCCAACAAACAAATCTCAGTGTATTTGTAAAGGCTAAGACCACAATACTAACATTTTTATCAACAGAAAGAATTCAAACAATATCTATGAACATACATTTTCTTTAAAATTATAAATTCAGAATTTGTTTTCCTCTTCAAGTATTTGTTAATGCATAAATAATTTTCATGACTCTCAAGTAAAATTTGGAAATAGAGAAAAATAATTTGAATCTAGAAAAAATCCTGTAGTCCTTTTTAGCCAAAACAATCATCTAGGGGAGATATCTGAATAGGTGATCTCCAGTGCAAAGCTTTGTGTTTAATTCAGTAAGAACGTAATCGAAAAAACACATTCCTTGGGGAACTATCAGAAGGTTCCCACATAGAACTTGAATGTCTGGGATATGCAAGTGTGAACATTTCATTGCAAATCATCAAATTGAGCGCAATTTATTAACTGGATTAAAGGCAGCAATTCTAAACAGACTTATCACCCATAAATAAAAGGTAAGAATACAAATATTGTTCTCATTAAGCAGTAAATCAAAAGTTTCTATCACAAGGACAAGTAAATTACCATCTTGGTAAACTGAAGTAGCTTTCTTTCTGTGTATATTAACTGATTGAGGATCTAGTGAAGAAAAAATAAAGTCTGAATGATCAAGTTAGGGAAAAAAAGAGTTTTTAAAGATTTCTCACTGTTTAATTTCAGAATTATCCCCGACCTTAGTTGCTTAGTATTCTTTAAAACAGGAAATTATGAAGAGGTTAGGAAAATAGGATAAAATAAACTGCAAAACCAAGAAATTAAAATGTTTTATGAAAAATAATGCAGATTTTTATCTTTTAAACAAAGAATACTCCATTTCTTGTTCTGTTGTGAAAAGACAAAGGTGGTCTACCAAGTCCATAAAATGCTCCTGTGATAATTTTATAACATTCTTGATTTGAGAGAATTATCTATGGAGGCTGGCCTAGGAATACATTTTCAAAGCATATGTTAATATACATCTGTATCAGTACTAAGCTTGAGAAGGTTTCACGCTTCTTTCCTATTTCTAACCTTTTTAGGAAAAAATGCACACAAAAATTAGGTCTAATATCTATCTTTAGCATTAGAAAATTACTTTTCAGTATCTTCACATATAAGATAGCTGATACTGAATCGGAGGTTGTGATGCCTTTTTCCTGTTAATTATGGAAGAAAAACAGAAATCAGTTGGGTGAGGCTAGGACATCTTAACTCTTAGATAGAAAAGATTTTGTTTATTAAAGACGACAGGATGAATCTATAATTATGATAATACAGTAAAAGCTGATAATTAGAATTAATGGAATTTAATAATTTTTATAACCTGTAAGAACTGTATACTTACCTTGCGTGAGTTTAAGAAGCATTTGGACAATACTCTCAGGCATACAGTGTGACTCCTGTGGATGGTCCTGTGCAGGGCTATGAGCTGGACTAGGTGATCCTTGTGGGATGTCTTCCAACTCAACATGTTCTGTTATTCTGTGATTCTGTCTGCAACCTGTAAATATGAAAGTGATTCCGAAGGAATAGAGAGTGCTAGGACATAAAAAGCAGGCACAGAGGGGTTGTGCACATTAACAAATACTTGATTTTTTGTTATCATAAAACTGTGACGTCTTCTAGTTATATCTGAGGCTGTTCACTGATAAAGAGCTACAGGAACTAGATGTTTGGTCCTATCTTACCTAAATCTTATCTGATCACTGTCATCAGTTCCACAGACAAATTACCTGTTCATCTACGGTGGATAGACCTTGAATCCTTTTATTGTGTTAACAAATACAGTGGTGGTGGTCTTAATATTTGCTTATAAAACCTTTGGCCCAAACATAGAAACATACCCCTGGTTTGGGTTAGATTTTCCTAAAGTTTAAAAGTGAAGGAGTAATAATTGCCATTTATAACTACTCATTGTGTCATTAGACCCCTTCTGTCCCTGTCTCACAGTAATAAAGCCATAAACCCTATCCCCTGAGTGGGAGACAGTGAGCACACCTATTGAATACCAGTACTTTTAAGACAGTTGTTGAGACATAACACTAATTTGGTCTGACATTCATGAGTGGAAGCTGAAGGCTGTGTGAACTTTCTGTATTGTAAATGCAGTTTTACAGATTTTTTTTTCAGTGTACATGAAGAATTGTCTTCATATTTTCCTTATTCTATGTCTTTCCTTTTGAAAATCTAAGTAAGAAAAAATAGAACTATTTGAGAAACCTTACACTAGTAAAATGAAATAATTTGATTTCCTGAGATTTCTCACTGAGTGGCCTTGACATAGTTTCTGTGGGATCAAAGTGTCAGGAGTCAAACTCTTTCTTCTGAGACTGTGCAAGATCTTTTTTCTAATACTGTAATGCTAATAGGATCTAAAATACTTGTTGAAATAAGCTCTCATGAAAGGAATCTCTTTTCAGAAGCGGAAAAGGTTACTAGAGGTAAGAGATACTTTGGAAGTGAACATAATGTTCTTTTTTATTGCTCCTCTGTCATTGTTAATGTTTTTCCCATCTTCTAGAAATAATGAATAGTCTCCATAAAGGATAAGGGAAATGTAAAAATCCTTTGAGTTATATCAGAGTCACTTACAGAAGTATCAAGCTGATTATTTTGATGGAGGTGACAACTGATTAGAAACTTTGCTCACTGTTTAAAAAGATCTCCGTGTGTGATTCTATTAGTTTTTTATTGTATGAACATGGACAAGCATCTGTGTGACAAACTAAAAAGTAGTAAGTGGCCTATTCTATGAAAAAGTCTCTTTTTCTTTACGTATTAATACTTCACAAATGAAAAGGTCATTTACGTGTATTTAACTTCATATAAAAATAAGTTTCTCTTTTATTTTTTTTTTTTTTGTAGATCAGAGTGTTACAAAAGGTTTCTTTTTTTTTTCTTTTTTTAAGTTTTTTTTAACAATATACCAAACAAGGAAAACAGAATATGCAGATCAGGTGAAGCTGAAACAGAATTTTTTTACTCTTTTATAAATCTTTCCCCATTTGAGGAAAATATAAAGGAAAAAATAATGACAGGTATAATTTATAATTAGAAGTATAGAATTTTTTATATGAAACAGTTTTTCCAATTTATATTTAGAAAAGTCCAGGATATGACAGTGATAAGCCTATACTCTCAGAACACAAGTTGTATTCAACACTGACTCTACACTGCAATAGGATCATTGCTGGCATGTTTAATAAAACGTTTTCTTCCTGAAGTTGTCAAGTTAAATTGTAGAAGTTTGAAAAGGTCACACTTGAAAGTAATTGTTCACAATTTTTCATGCTGGAATATTTTCTGAGAAACTGGTTTTCATCAACAGAAATTATAAGAATAATTTAAGTGGTCCTGGTTGAATTAGGAGTGCATTAAGAGTGTAAAAATGATCAGAGTCATGAACAGACTACAAACATTACTTAGGAGAACACTGGAATATAAATGTTCTGGTGTCCTAATCTACTTAGTAGAACTATAACAAGGTTCTTATTAAAAGTTAACATTAAGCTTAGAATGTAGTGTACCGAGTTTGTACGGCCAGGTTTTTGTAGCAGGCGGGCTACAGCGGTGAGCTCTGTGAGAAACTACTAGAAACTTCCCCCATGTCTGGTAGTGATCGATGCCAGCAGGCTCCAGGGTGGACCTGCTACTGGCCAAGGCTGAGCCAATTAGGAATGATAGGAGCTCCTCTGTGACAACATATTTAGGAAGGAAAGAAAGGTTTTGGGTGGATAAAAATTGCAGTTAGAGAAGAGTGGAGTGAGAACATGTGAACAACGGCGCAGACAGCAAGGTTAGTGGAGAAGAAGGGGGAGCAGGAGCTGCAGGCACCAGAGCTGAGGTTCCCCTGCAGCCCGTGGTGCTGACCATGGTGGAGCAGCTGTGTCCCTACAGCCCATGGAGGACCACAGGGGTGCAGAGACCAACCTGCATCCTGTGGAGGAGACCTATGCTGGAGTAGGTGGATGCCAAAAGGAGGCTGTGACCCTGTGGGAAGCCCATGTTGGAGCAGGGTGCATAATTTTTTTTCTCTTGGATTTTATCCTTCTCTCTTCTTTTCACAGTTCACTACTTTTCGTGCTTTCTTGATTAAACATAGCCTGGTTTTGCATTGGAAAAGCTGATAGGAAAGGCTTTAACTGTAGCTTGGAGCACAATGTTTTCTATTCCAATTTCTGGACTCATTCATCACATCCCAAAAGTTGTTTTTTTGAGAGAAGTCATGTAGTTTTCATGACTAATTTTTATTCATATCTTTTAAAGACTAATAATTCATGCACAAGGTATGGATTACCTTGTCCATTTTGTGTAGCCTTTGTCCACTAAAGTTGTTACCTACATTTTATAAACCTAAACCTTGTTGTCAGTACATCATTAACCATTAATTTTATTTAATGATGCTGACTTGTAATCTTCCCCAGATAAATATGTAGACTATTTGTTGATGTTGGTATTTATGACGACCATTTGATTGAAGCAGTAAAACAAATCAAACATTTTTTCAGTTACATAAAAGGAAAACCAAACCAAAACAGAAAACAAACTGACAAGGAAACAAAAGACAGACTGCGACTGGAAACAAATTGCGCTGTGGAATTAATCTAATTTTTTCAATCTGTGACATAGGAGACATTTATGTCTGCCTTAATGGGAATAGAAAGAAATACTAGCATATGTAAAAATGAAGGAGATCGGGAAAGTCTAAGCACTAAATCCTATTAAAATAGTTTTGTTTGAAGTATCTCACTTTTTTCTCAGCCTAATTAAGTGAGATGAATCATTTATCATCATCGATTGTATCAACAATGCTTTCAAAATGATGGAATACCAGTACTAAAAAGCTAGGAGAACATGTATCATCATCTCACCATTCTGATTGAACATTAAAAAGTGGATAAAAGAATAGCAGAAATTAGAGTTTAGATTCCTAAGGTCTATACTCTTATAAAAGGGGAGTTAGAGTTTCTATTTTATTCTACAATGTCACTGAATATTCTTACACATAAAATGTGTGTTGTTGCAAAATACCTTTACAGTTTAAACTCTTTGGGACATCAAAAATTAGATGATATTTGAGTTAAAATGTTAATACCTACTATAACATTTTAAATACCTAGAGAACAATGTTTAATAAGCATAACAGAAAAATAGTGCATAAATTATCTTGTATGTACTGTACTGCCAAGTTCAGATATAATTCATATCAGTCTTGGAGTTCATTACAAACAAAAACCAAATTCTTCCAGTACCAGTGGAGTTTGTGAGGACATTATTTTTTCTTGACCATCATAAAGTTTAATAATGTGGCTTTCCCTTTTGTTGAGATCTTTAAGGGGAACACTGTGATCATGGTACATATCAGTACTGACTTCAAAATCTCCATTAAAACAGATGAGAAAACTTGTAAATAATATTAGAATATATCTCAAAGATCATGTATGCAGAGCAGTTTTAAAATCCACATACACATTTTCTTGTGCATCATTTCAACATGAAACCCTTCATGTCTTGGAAAACAAGCTTCAGGCCAGTGAATATTATACAATCTGCATAAAACTTTTAGTTTAGGTGGTGTTTCATGTTTCAGAAAACTCCAGCTCAAAAATAAGAATTTAATAAAAAAGGCTGGATGGGGGTGTTTTTTTTTGTAGTTAAAAGGTAATATTTTTCTAATTTTTTACGTAAGACTTGTTTGGAGCGTAGTTTTGTTAAAAATAGACCAAGAAAATCTTCAATACTTTTTGTATTATATTTGCTCTGTTTGTGTCACAGCTGCATACTGCTTTACATCTCTGCAGGAAGCTTCATGTAGAGGCAGTGCTTGAAAGGTTAATGGCATTTACTGCATTACTAATCTATTCTATAAACCACTGATTAGCATTGAAATTGATTCCCAGCTTCTAGTGGCTGAAACAACATTAATCTAGTCTCTGCTATTAAATGTTACACCTTTCCTATGTTACCAGGTGACAACACATCATTAATTTGATAGCTTCCATTGTTCTGTCCTTTGTTAGAACACCTATAAATGTGAACAATGAGCTAAAATATAATGTATTCATTCTGAAAGAAAAAATAACGTAGTTTATCATTAAGTGCATATGAAAGGTGAAGGACAAGTACTTTTTGTAACTGTCAAGCATCCAAAAGTATGGATACAGTCATTAAGTTGCGGTCAGACAGATATAACATTATGATAGTTCTAAAACTTGCAAATGCAATCTACTGTGACAGTGTTGAAAGGTGGGTGGACAATATCCAATTTTCAACTACTACTGCCCTATTTCCATATGGCATTCAAATTGCAAACAAACCGGTAATTTCTGGTTTTATTCATCAGAGCAAACCCAGATGCACAATTACATATTGTGTACTGCAGGAAAACACTGTACATCAAAGAACATATACTCTTCAAAGCTACTTTCAACTTCCAAACACCAAGCCCAACCTCACCATTACAGTACTGGATTGTATTCACACAGAGTGGTATCGCTTTTGGGTATGTAAACTCCTGCCGCTTAGCTGTCCTGTCCAGAATCCTACTTTCATTGTTAAATTAAATGGATCGTAAACCCAGAATTTGTTTAGCAGGATGCTTTTTTTCCTGCCAACTTACATAACTTAAATAACAATTTATGCATGAATCTCCAGCCTTGTTTCTAAGCTGTAGGAAATAAGGTCTCCTTGATGGAGAGATAGGAGGTGGTAACACACTATCTCTTTACAAATAATCACACCTGATTTAAGAATTTTCTGGCATAAGCTTGTAATCATAAATTATCATAGAATGAGGAAGAAATGAAATTCACACTACCATGAAAGAAATTCTGCTCTGTTTTTTTTTTCACTCTAGTGAACCAGCTGAAGAAAAAAAGGCTGATGATCTCAGTGATGTTACTGAGAGTGTATTCGAAATATCTTATTCAAGTGCTTTGCTAAGACAGATGTATTCACCTTGAAAATAAGAAATTAATAGAATGTCAGCTTTTGTAAACACTGTGTTGTTTTATGACAGTATTTCTGACACATTGAAACTTTAAAAATTAGAAGATAGAATCTATTGAAATCTCAAAATAATCCAAATTGTAAAAAAATAATAAAAGCATTCATAATACTTGTCTGCATGCTATGAATGCACATGAAGTTTGACAAAAGACAGAAAGTGAGCTGCAGCGTCAGTAGAGTTCTAGAAACTTCTAAATAACAACCATGTTATTTTTAAAAATAAGAGAGAGAGATACCAATTAAAAGTGTTTAACCATTGTATTGAAAAAGAAAACTATTAAGAGTTTTAAAAATACCTAGGGAGAGGCTGCACTAAACAAAGTCTGCAATTTAAAATATGACATAACACCAGTGTCATCAAAGGAGAAAGAAGAAAAGGGCTCTTATGTACTATCCCAGAAATGTTCTGTTCTTCTAACCAAAAGCATATAAATGAAATGCAACTGAGAATTAAAAATCCCAAAAGAAAGAAATACTAAGATAGTTTTAATTTTGAAGGATAAGGCAAAAATTTTCATTAAGACATGAAGACTGTAGGCCACTAAAAAGTGTGTGCAAATATATTAGGCATCATTCTACACTCTATAAAAACATAAATTTCCACAGACTACGACAAAAATATGCATGCACAGGGTGGAGAATACATAGAAATTGATTGAAACAAGAAAACATGAATCTAAGAGATTACCCTGTGCATATAAGTATTATAGTTTTTATAGATTAGAATTTTTCTTCTATTAATGTTAAAAATTAAAGAGAATGAGAAAAAAGTACCAAATAATCCCTATAAATGACCTATCTATTGCAATCAATAATGGTTAAAAAAAAAAAAGAAAAATACAATAACATACTTAGAGAACCAGTCTATGTGTAGCATTGACATCTCTTATTGAATGAAGGGGCAAATAAAAATTTAGAAAGAAAAAAAGGCTTTGAAAAATGTATGTTAATATAGAAAATTGTCCTGGTGAGGAATGTATAATTAGTCATACAGGGCTAGGTTACCATCTGTCTAGTCCAGTTATTTGTCTCCATCAAGAGTCTGTGCCAGGTTTATTAGGAGAGCATGTGAAAAATACCCTGGAAAATGCTTATAATAGTGTCACCTAAAGAAGAGTTCCATTCATTTAAAGGTCATTAATATTTAGAATTAGCAGAATTAAAACTAATTACAAATACATCTTTTCAATGTTCATTATGTTAGACACTATGTGTTTTTAAATGCTCTGTATTCTCTATGTGTGCATAGAGAATACTGGTCCTTTTGTGAAGTCAAATTCCAAAGACTATTATGTATACTCAGCTAAGCAAGTGGTGATATCTCAGGGGACTGTTGCTAAAAGAATTAAGATTAGGTAGATGGTTTCCATTCTCACCCATTGCTGAGGTGTTACAGCAGTATTATGTCATCACAAATTTGTAACTGAAATAGCAATTATGCACTATTTCTACTCTTTTTTAATGATTCTGTGAAGAGCAGAATAAAATAAAATCAATGCTACTGGTCATAATATTTTCTGCCCTTAATATCTGATTCTAGAAATATCAGATGTTGTTTTCCAATCTTCATATTTTCAATAAGTATTAGAATTCACTGAGATTTGTTAGAATCACAGGGTCATAGATTATACTGAGTTGGAAGGGATCTATCAGGGACATTGAACCCAAATCTTGGGTTGCACAGGGCAAGCCAAGAATCACACCATGTGCCTGTGTTGCCTCGTGCAAGCCTCAAGGGAAACTTCACACACACCAATATGATGTTTTGGAAGCTCTGACTATTGAAAATTATGCTTTCTTTTATACAGTTTAATAATTACCTTATATGTGACTATTTAACTTGTTATTGGTTACATACACAAAACACAAGTTGTTCACACGACTAAACTACATCATTGTGGTTAGCTAATATATCTTATTTTTTCTAAATTACTCTTCTTCTCTATCTAGCCATAACACTCTATTTATATGCCTCTTGGCAGGTTTAACTCAGCCTCCCATCCGCAGGTGCTGTTTTCCTCAACCTCCAGATGTCCAGTCCTTGTCATATCATCAAAAACACTCAGTCCTTGAAACTTTTCTCAAATTCCCATCAACTGGTCCACTCCTGTCCTAACCCAAAAGGTCCCTAATTCTTCTTCATGCCTGAAAGTTTTTGAAATTCTTCTTGAACTCTGTCAGGCCTGGTGTTCTTACCACTTCCCTGGGGAGCCTGTTCCAGTGCTCAAACACCCTCTGGGTGAAAAACCTTCCCCTGATATCCAGACAAAACCTCCCCTGACTCAGATTCATGTAGTGTCCTTGAGTCATGCTACCAGTCATGACAGCAAAGAGATTAGTACCTGTCCCTCCACTTCCTCTCATTAGGATGTTGAAGAGTCCAATGAGGTCTCCCCTCAGTCTCCTCTTCTCCAGGCTGAACTAACCAAGTGCCCTC
Organism: Empidonax traillii; assembly: GCF_003031625.1. NCBI lineage: Eukaryota > Metazoa > Chordata > Aves > Passeriformes > Tyrannidae > Empidonax > Empidonax traillii. Next base: position 199,998 of record NW_020956073.1, read on the forward strand.
AGGTGCTCCTCATACAGCTCCCCCTCAAGGCCATTCACCATCTTTGTTGCCTTCTTGTGGCAACCTTAATACCTTAACATCTTTCTCATATTGCAGTTCCCAAAACTGCACACAATATTCAAGGTGAGGCCACACCAGTGCAGAGCAGAGTGGACAATCCCCTTCCTTGACTGGTTGGTGATGCTTTGCCTGATGTCCCCCAGGACATGGTCGGCCCTCCTGGCTGCCAGGGCACTGCTGACTCAGATTCAACTTGCCAAGGACCCCCATGTCTCTTTCCTCAGTGCTGCTCTCATGTTTCTTGTTCCCTACAACACTAGACTGTGCGGTGAAAGGTATAGAATTTATACAGAATTAAAAAAAATAAATCATTACCAATTATTAGACGAAATCAAAACTTTAAATTAACATGATCGTGATTATTTTTTTTTTTTGGCAAGCACATTTTCTAAAATACAATTGTGTAATCTTGATTGAACTATGTAAACCAAGCACTTTTGGTAAAACACAGCCAAAAAGGTTGTGCTTTTTCAGTTTTGGACGTAAATTAATCATCTATTTTGGTAGTTTGAGACCTAAAAATTCACACTTAGAAAGTTCAGGATAACAGTATTGTATGCCAATACCTATAGCAACACTTCTTAATTGTCCTCAATGCTTTTTAAGAAACTTTACGTTTCCTGCCTTGTTAGATAGACTCTTTAATACTGCTAATATAACACACACATGTAACTTTACCATTACTTCTGAATAATAGCAGCCTGAATATAAAAGTAGACAGGTTTGAAACAATAAGAAGTTCAAACTGCTCTATGAGGAAAAAGATTGTTTGCTATCAAAACCTTACAAAATTTTACAAAAGATATTTTTCTTTGCTCTTATTTCAGATATTAGTGGTGGTAAGGGGAATTTGACTAATTAATGTGTTTTGTGGATGCTCAAGACCTTCATAACTTTACTGGAACAAAGAATTAAAAGTAAAGAAGGTCTTCTTTTCCCCCTGCAAGTAGATTTCATAACACGGATATTATGGAAGCTCTGAGCCATAAATGTCAAGGATTTAAAGATTCATTTAAACTCTATATAGTAGTAAAACCCCCAAACATTTAGCAGTGTGGTAGTGACACAACATCCAAATTTTTTCCTTTCTTTTCTTGCCCTTAGTACTTTGTACAAAACATTATTTACCCACTATTATCTGCATAAATAAACTATGAAATCTTTGGAGTTGACACAGCTCTGAACAGAATCTAGATAGTCCACACTTGGAACAAGAATAGAACATACTAGGAAGTTTTTAGAGCTAGTCAAAAGGAGATGGACATATTTTAAACTCTGCACTTGGTAGTATTATGCCTTAATTATAAACATAGGTGGCTTTTGTGCACTTGAACACTTATATAGCTCATACCCTTGATTTTGTTTGGTTTTGCCTTTGTTTTGGTTTTGGGGTTTTCTTCAGGAATGGAAATTTGAGTTTTCTTTTGATTTGTTTGTTTGTTTGTTTTATTCGAGTTGTACTTCCTTTCCATTTTACTGTTCTTTCTTTAACTAAAACACTGTACAAATTTAAATTCTCACAGACAGTATTAGAAGTCTGAATACAATTCACTCCACACCTTGGGATTTTAAATTTAAAACAGAGCTTTTTGATATTAAAAAATAAATACAATAAAAATAAAAATATATTACTCTGTTGGAAAGCAGCTTGGCAAAACAAAGCCTTGGGGTCCTGGTGGACACCAAGCTGATCATGAGACAGTAATGTGCCATTGCCTCGAAGGGAAATGATATTCTGGGCTGCATTCTTTAGGCAAAGGATTGCCAACAGGTCAAGGGAAGAGATCCTACCCTTCTACTAGGCACTGCTAATTCACACCTGGAGTGCTGTCTGTTTCTGGGCTCCTCAATACAAGACAGACACAGATGTATTGGAGAGAGTCCAACAAAGAGCCACAGAGATGATGAAGAATGGACTGTCTCTCCTATGAGGGAAGGCTGAGAGAGCTGGGGCTGTTTATCCTAGAGAAGAAAAGTTTTAGAGGGGGTTTTGTCAATGGATATAAATAAATAAGGAGGATACACAGAGGAAAATGACAGGCTTTTGTTCTCATTGTTGTTGAGTGACAGGGCAAGAGGCAATGGGCACAAGCCAGAGGATGTACTCTTTGAACATTAGGAGACACTTTTTTACTGTGAGGACGAATAAGCACCAGCACTGGCTGCACAGAAGGATTGTGAATTCTCTTTGGAGATATGAAAAACAACACAACATCAAACACAAACAAACCAAAACAACCCCCCCCCCAAAAAAAAAACTCACGCCAAAACCAAACAAAATCCAAACAACAAAAAACCAGAACCAACCAAAGAAAAATGAACCACCATCACCTCCCCCCCTACACACACATACATACAGACACAGTCCTGGGCAATTGGCTCCAACTGGCCCTGTTTGAGCAGTTGGATTGGACCAGCCGACTTTCAGATGTCTATTCCTACCTCAGCTTTTCTGTGTTTCTGTGGTGTAGGGTGCTCTGATTTAGTACAGCCTAGGGATTATGATACTCTTGGGTAAGTTAAGCTTTAATTGCGCTCTGGCAAGAGTGGAAATAAAAGAAAGCTTCTCACATTATTTTATTACATAAAGTGGAGAGAAGCATCCCACAAGTTTAAAACACGTTTGATAGTGCAGTAACAGGGCCAGTCAATAGCATTCTGGAAAGACTGGCAAGATCATGCACTTAAGAACAGCTAAAAGTGTTAAGAACATCCTAATTCCCATGAAAATAGAGTTGAAGTCATAGTCTGTATCCCTACTGACTGAAATACTGACTGAGCATGTGCAGAAGCAGAATTTTCAGCACCCAGGGAGGCTCTCAATAAAAAAGGCACAAAGAGGCATGAGAGAACTATTTTTAAATTAAAATCCCCATGTAGACAGACAAGTCTTTCCTTAGACTTTGTCATAAATATAAAAGAAAATAAAGGAATAAACACTGAACACTGTGCAGTATATAATGAGTGTTCAGTCAAATAAGAAATGTTTTCATTCCTGTCATTAGAAAGATTCAACCATATCTGGCACAAAGTCTAATGTTACATAAAAACATAGTGGATAGCACTACCTACTAAGCATTGATTGCCATAACGTTAGAAAATACAAGGTAATTCTTAATCTTATCTTAAATAAATGCAGTGTTAACACAAGTATCTTTAGCAATAAAAGCTAAATTGTTTAACCACTTTATTGATCAACATAACAGCATTTGTAGAATATACGAGATGTAACTCTATGTTTTTTCTCAATAAAATAAATAACCTGACTGTTTACTGGACTGGGTGCGAGACTGTCAAAGAGCATGGCTGCTGAGAGAGAAGTAAAATAGATTTTCTTCCTAAAGGCTGTTTCATTATTCCAGACAACACTTTGTATTGATCCTTCTCAATTTATTTCTAATTTTGTTGTCCCTGACTGAGCTGAGCTCTAAATCTTGTGATGGCTTACACGTTGTTAGGATGCAGCATTGTTACATGAAGTGCAAGGTAGCAGTGTTCTCATTTTAAGCTCTAATTTAGTCTGATTTGCAACAAATTAGGCTTTCTAAAGTAGCATTTCAGTACAGAGAGACCATTTGTTTCATGTGTTTTCAATAGCACACAGAAATTTCTGTACTTAAAAGTCAGTGAAGATTTTTTTGTAGTTTTGCAAGGCTCTTGGGAATTGCACATTTTTTTTTCTTAAATTGGCGCTTCATATCTAAATTTCTAACTTTTTATAACAATACACAAACTTTTTTACATCATTTTATCATTTTATTAAGTCACAGAAAACAGAGAAGAGTTAAGTACTTTTTTTTTTTAGGTTTTTCTTTATTAAAAATATATGCTCAATTATATGAAATTGCTTTACTAGGCTGCTTTTGGCTCCCACTTGTGTAGATCATAATTTCATTGCTTTATGAACAGTGATTATTCAAGATAGGAGCAGGAATGGAGGAGATGGTTCCTGGCCAGTAGAGAGTGACAAAAATATCAAATTGTGTGATAATTCTATGGAATATTTTATGAATATGTCCTAAAAATTAAAAAATAAAATACTTTACTCACTGTATTTTCTCTTTATTGTAATCAGGTTTAAACCCTTTCTTGGCAAAATGCATCCCTGATGTCCTCATATGGCCAATATATTTGGCCATAAAAGAAAAAAAAAAGTTAAAAAAAAGAGCATTTTTTAATGTGCTGTGAATTTTCAAAAGAAGAAAAGAAAAGCTAAGGAGGGAAAAAGATGTGTGCGAAGTATATAATTTCCAAACTAATAAACCTCACTCTTTTCATTACAGATTGTATAGATGATCACTCTGGGACTCCAGGTCTGCTAGCTAGCATTTTATGAAGCTAATTGGCTTCCTTGAACATTTCGTCCAAACTGAGAGAAACACATGCTTCTCAGTGGGGGAACAAAAACCGGTAGTAAATATCCTCAAAGATCTGTGTTAACCGTTTTAAATAAATTTTACAGTAATATATTTACATACTTCCACACATCTACTTAAAGGTTTTTTTCTTTAGGGAGATGTATTACAAAGAAAAGTGAAGTGAGTTTAGATTTTTAGTTTAGTTTTAACTAGTTTTTAAATGTAGAATTTATATTTTCATGCTTCTAACTTTATTTTCCAATCATGGTCTCAATATCTTCAATTACATAAAGATAATGCTGCAAGAAGGTAGTCTCTTACTAGATGAAAGTCTACAGACTTAAAAGATTTTCTATTGTCCATCGGTTGGCATAGTTTCATTTTGGATGACTAAATAAATTGTTTTGCAAAAGAGAGGTCACATTATAAATATTATCTAGCTTTATGTACTGTTATCCTTACACTGGTTAGAAATGTAATTTTTTTTTTTACAATTATAACTTAATAAATGGTAAAACTCTGAACTGTATGTATGGCTACTTTTTCTGTGGCCCAGTTAGCTAGGTTTATAAGCAAAAGTCTTCTGACTTGTATGAAATTGGGTAAGGGGCAATTTAGCTTCCTAGATGTCCCAATTTTACTACACTTTCTGCTGAAAGTTTAGACTTTCAGAAGCAAATTCAGTTCTGCACATCCATGACCATCCATGCCCATGGGATGTAGGGCACCTCAGCTCAGAAAGGAGCTGTTTGATGTAGCCTGAACTAAGTGTGTGTGCAGGCTGCCTGTTAATACTGATTGCATTTGAGGAAATGTTACCAAGGTTTCTCCAAGAAGCCGCATCTCACAAGCTGGTAAGAATGCATCTGTGAGCTGTTAGAAGATGTAATGGGTATCAGAACGTCTCTTTTGGTCTTAATTTCTGACCTTTGAAAAGAATTTCCCTTCAATATTCAAACCTGGCAAATTTATACAAAATTACAAACATGATGTGCAGGCAGACTTTTTGTGTCTTTATTGCCGTTGGGAGCAGCTGCAAAATAGAGCCATGATTCAAGTGTTAGTGAGAAAGGGGGACATTTCTCATGACAGCACATCTGAAAAAATAATATTATTGTGATTAACATTAAAAAATCTGGAGGTCAGTTACACTGGATTTAGATTTACTCTGGAAACTCACAGTACAGGAATCTTTATCATGATATCCAAAAATGTAATCCATAAAAAATTCTTTATTATTATTTAAACTAATTATTTAAAAGCAACAACTTTATCTGTGTAATCCACCCATTGTCATGCAGGGAAAAAAAAGTACAGGTTCTTTTATATGGTCAGCTCTAGTGAATGGAGAATGTTTTATAAAAAAAAAAAACTTTACTCTGACCTTAATTGGAATCTATCTCTTACATTAAAACATCAATAGTAATAACCTAAGGTCATTCAAACTGATAAAAATTGAAAGTCAAAAGTTATTCTAATGAAAGACTCTCTTAGGCTTTCATTTTGGCATTATATTTAGGCTGAAATCCACTAAATCCTTCCTTTGAAGAAGGGTATAATTTCAGCCATGAAATTTTCATCTGTACACAAAGTTATCTCTGTTAATACCTTAAAGATATATGTGACTCTTTTTTTAATAATCTCAGGAAAAAAAAAAAAAACAACAAAAAAACCCAACAACAACCAACCAACCAACCAAACAAACAAAAAACCCAGAATTTGATTGCTGAGAATCTTTCTTTATTTTATCATAACTTTGAAGCCCATTCAGTTACACAGCACAATTCAAGTAAAACTTATTTTCAAAAAAATAGTTCTGTACTGTAGAGAGACACAGCAAGGAGACTAGGAGTGCAGCTCACTCAAGAGGGGAGGTTTGCCACTTTGGCTAATAGTCAGCATCACCTAATCAAAAGCTTCTGGTAGAGTAGATAGAATAATGGAAAAGAAAATAAACTATAATGAAAAACGTCAGCATTTCAAAGTTGTGCGTGAACAGATGCTCTTGGGTCACGAGAGATTATCCAACAAATTTGTTTTGGTTTGTCTTAATGGAGGCACGGTGTTTTATATCTTCCCCAGAACTAGATTAATCCAAACTCAAAACACCTCTTTAGCATATGTTCTGCACGTTTTAGACCCAAATCATCTTAAGCTTTGGTTTTTATATTGACTATCAAATTCAGCAATTTCATTCATTATAGGCTTCATAAAAGAAAATAAGCACGTGATTTCTAAGAAACGTCTATTGGAGAAATACACTGGTCAGACTATGAACTGCAGGATGCAACTTACTCAAGGAACAACAATGCGGTACCAGCAAACAAGAGACAGATATTAGGAGATGTATTCATTTTTCTTCCTGTCCCTCACTTTCTGTGCTTCTCTTTTTTTTCCTTTGCCATTCCTAACTCTGATTTGTATCCCTGTTGAATTTTCATATCTGTGTGTAAATAAGAAAAGGAAGTCCATCTTTGCCATATTTTGAAAAGTAAATTATGTTTTGCCATATGGAGATACGAAGTGCTGTTGTTAGTAAAATATTTTGAGACAAGGGTGCAGTTAGACCTGTGCTGGGCTCTTTTTGTGGAATTTATGGCTCATGACAACTATGCAAAGCTGTGAACCTGTGACTGGCTATATGTTCTATAAAAAGTTTATTAACTATGAGGTACCACATTCTATCACCTGTTTTCAGACTACTGTGCAGCTATTAATGCAGAGTGAGGTTACCTTGGGTGAGTTGTGATAGTTATTCCCATCTTTGGATCCTGTGAAAGATTAGAGCCTATTTCACACACAAACAGAAGTCCATATTTTAATGATGTTAATAGGAGCTTTGCTGTAACAGTTAGCGGGTCAAGTTTTCACTCTGGTGCACTTCACCCCAGTAGACACCACAAGGTACACTTCCAGCATAAATTTTTCCACTTTTTACTTTTGAAATTATCTTCTCACATTTGATTTCTTCCCAGGTTCATAAAGCGACATCCTAAATATTCAACTTTTTTTTCATGTAAATACATATAATACACAAGTATATAAAGTCTATAGCTCTTTTTCTCCATTTTCTAAAATGTCTGACTCTGATCATTGCTAACATGAACCTAATTGCACAGCAAATAAATAAGTTTTTTTTTTTTTTTAAACTTTGCCTTAATTCATCTGAAAACAACCAGGAAATTTAAGCCTGTGTTTAGAATATAGTACAACAAAGTTTTCCAAAGTCCTCTGTTAATTGGTGTGTAAATGGCAATGAAACCAGTCACAGAACTGGGCCAGTGTAACTCTGAAGCAGACTACAAGTAAACAGACTCTTTTCCTGAATGCAATCAATGCATACAAATGGAACTGCCTTTTTTTTTTTTAAATTCAGATTTGTTTTATTTTGTTTTGTTTTTCCTAAGAAATTATTCTGAGAAAATTCAGACACATTTAAAAATCTTAGACATGAAAGAAAAATACCACTTTCTTCTTTGCATGCATTATCTGGAATGTACTGTCTCTTAATCTTCTCTGATCAAGGTGGAAATGGAAAGAAATCATCAAAATCTTCCCTCTCAGTAGAGAAGTTAAAATGTAAGGGTTATTTATCATCTATAATTATGAGACTATGCATCTTTTAAAACTATGAAAAGAGCATAAAAATAAAGATTAAAATTTACACTGGAAAAATTTACTCAGGTTAATAACAATGTGCCAGCTTTGAGAGAGTGGATCTAAACATAGAATTGGAATAATTTACAAAGGACTGCAATGAATTCTCTGTTACTGCAAGTTCTTGAGAGAAACTGAACATTGTTTCAAAGAGCATAGTTGTTTTTTTGCAGAGAATACAATCTTAAATAATTTTTCCTTCAACTGGAATTCCTTGTCACATTACACAATAGGTCAAATCGAGTTATCATAAATGTTCTCCTTTATTTCTAAATATGGGAAAGATGCCACAAATAAAATTATTCTACTAATAAACTCCTACATTCCTTAAGAACTGATATTCCAGTAGATTTGGCAGTTCTAATATAAGAAGACTACTTACATACAAACACCAGATACATTTGAATTCTATTCTGTTCGGGAATACTATCAGGATCCTAAGAACACACTCTTTGGTTAAATATGCAACCATTTTGTACCTTTAATTTTACAGCAAGTTATAGTATTTCATATTCACATTCTTCATTGTCTTTGACTCATGTATTAAAGAAAAAAAATTGTCTTACTCTCTAGGAGAGTGTGTCTTCACGGAAGAAAACTAATGTAATACAGGTAAAATTCACTTCTATTCAGCTGTCTTAAATGTTACTGCTTTGATTACCTATGACTGATTATCTGTTTTGTTCTGTTGCATGTAGTTTTCAGCTAAGGATTTCTTGGAAAATTTGTAAGAAGCTTTAATTAACAATGAATGAATTTTAAAAAGAAAAAAAAATTTAAACATGTAACATTTGAAATAGCTTGTCTGTTTGAAAGGGTAAATCCTGAAATAAATTTCATTGGTTAATTCTAAGTTCAAGTGCACTTTATTGAAAAATTGAGAAGTAAAAAATTAATTAGTTAAAAATTAGTTGAAAAGAACCAAAGTTATTGAAATTAATGAATTCTGTTACCTATATTCACATACCTCGACCATGCCACTTTTGTTCAGTGTATAAATTTTTTGCATTCCTCCAAGTCTAAATAGAAGGTTATTGCTTTCATGTTTTAGTAAATGAATATAGCCTTGCTGTCAGTAATAGGACAACATTCTTCCCAGACAAAATTCAGCTACTTTTGAACTCAATGTCCTATTCATAATTTCTGCATTTCACTTATACATGCAACCTGTCTTTCAAACAATAAATAAATGATGTCCAACATAAATCTGCATAGCTTCAGTGGCATCCAAACAAGTTTTCTAACGTTAAACTTTTTCCAAAAGACTACCAGGAATACCAAGATTATTCAATGTTTCAGGTTTTACAGAGATAAAATACCAATTTTATTAAAATGAAATTTTTCTAGTGAATTTTTTGTGTCCCATTTTTATACTGCCTTTCTCATGTTTGTTTCATAATTTGGGGTGTTTTTTTCTTCTATAAGGGCATTTCCATGCCCTTTATTAGTAACATACTCAGTAATATGACTAGAATCCGGATCAAACTATAAGTAAGGTGAATGCTTGTAAAGGTTTTCAAATGGCTGTAGTTGAATTAGGCACGTAGGAGGTATTCGAGATTGCATAACCTTTCATAGTCAACAGGCATAAACTCCAACTCCAGTACCAAACTTAGTATATGTGGGTTTAATTTTAAGGGGACTTACATAATACTATTCTTTTTATTCTACTACTTGTAGAGTAAAAGTGGAAAAAATACTCTTGACAAGAATTAAGAGACTATTTATAAGAAATACTAAAATTCTGCATTATTTACAAATCCCATAACACATCTAAAATCTATATATTCAGTACTACCTCACAGGTTTTTTCTATTGCAAATGTAAATTTTGTATCTTGCTTAAATATGTATGGAAGTTGCTGCTAAAACATGACATTTTAGAAAATGTCCACTTAGAGATCTGTAAATAGCCTGTAACAGTTTTGTGTAGGGATTACTATATGTTAGATTTTTCTTATAAAATCCCCATATTACTACTATCTTTACCTTTCAGCTTATATACATATATATATACATATACATATATATATAAATAACCACGAGCAAAGATATATATATGAATCTACATATGTATTTGAATTTTTTGTTGGAAGAGCTGTATATCACTCAGAAACTTTTATTTTTATTGAAAGTTTTCCTCCCTGTACAGACACTGCAAAGCAAAAAGGAAACATCATTCAGCTTTATCCTTAGGGTCTGTTATCTATTTAAGGCTGCATAACATAGAAAAATTCCTGAATAAGCATTGCAAAATACACTGGTTTTAATCTCCCAGACACCTTTAAAGCTATATAAAAGGATTATTATATTATAAGCTTCTTTTAATAATGATCTTATCATGTAATTATAGAAGATTCCCAACCCTGTTTTCCTGGGATGGGATGGAACTGCTTCAGAATTATATATAAATAGTTTACATTTGTTTCACTAGGGTTGAGTGTGCCAGAATGAACCATGAGTTCAGATTTCTCTTCAACTCAAAGCTTTTCATGTCCTCCAACCATAGTCACAAAGAAAATCTTATTTATTTTCTGCAAAGTAAGAGCCAGAGTCAATAAAATTGCTTTCCAGCATAGTCATAGACACTGGATAAAAATAGGCGAAAGGATTTGAATCACTATATTTGCATTTAATTAACATTTGGCAGTCTAGCTAAGTCTCTGGTGGCTAGTATGTGGATAATGCCAGATCTCCACTTCTAGAATGGAAAACTGGTTCAGTTGAGGTGATTTTCTGTCTTTCAAAGTAGAAGGCCATGACAGACAGTTGAGATGCAGTCAAACTTGCATTTTCTTTCTGGAAAACTGCCCTCCTGTTCTGATCTGCATCCAGAAGTTACCATCCTTTGCCTGTTGCTGGACTGTAACATATTAGAATAGTATCCCACAAAACCACGGGCAAGAGTCCACATGCTAGGCAAATAAAAAAAATATTATATGTTACTGGTAATGACAAAAAATGGACTAAGAATACTAATAGTAAAACAGTGTTTGTTTTGTGACAACTCTTGTTTTCTAGGGCTTTGCTGGAAGACTAAAGAATGTCAGAAATATCAGCCTGTCAAAGAGAAAAATGGGAGGAAATAAATCTAAAGAAAAAAATTGGCCTCTTTCAGAAGGTAGATATCAGTGGCCCCAGGACATACAGACTGTTTAATGGGTTTCACTAGTATTAGGTAACATTCTTCACAGCTTCAGAATGCCCTCTGTGTATAAAACACACACACACACAGAAGCCAGAATCTATCAAAAATAACCATTATATTCTGGTAGTAAACAAGTAATGTTTATATCTGCAAACTAAAGTCATGGAATGCTTGTTAAATAAGTATTAAATGTCATAACAATACCAATAAATGAGAGGGTTGTGAGCTGTTCATGTTGATATATTCTGATTGGTAAAATATTATATTATATTGCCATGTGTTTATCTTAAGTGAAAGAAGAAAACAAAATAAATCACACAGCTTTTTTGTTTGAAAATTAATTTATTTTATTTACTTTTGACCAGAAAAGCCAAATGTATTTTTTCATATTTCTGTTCAGTGTTATGAAATGTTGGGCAAGAATAAATTTAAAATATATTTACAGACAACTCTTACAATACAATTTACACTCTTCTGTTTTTTAATATTAACAGAGAAGATACTGAATACACAGTAATTGTAGTCATGAAAATGTCAAAATTCTCAGGTTTTGATTACTGGCATAGCAAAAGAAGAGTTTTTTCCTGTTTCAAATGCTGATTTCCATGCAATTTTCAGCAGAATCAAATCTCACATACTTTACTGAGAGAATAATTTTGACCCATTCTTTTATTGCCTTTGACACACGCTATCAATTGCCAAAATAAATGCTCCGTCATTCTACTAAATTTTCAAGTTTACACTTACATGTTAAGGTAATTTTTAACTCATGTAATTAAGTCAATGTACTGGTCCTATATTAACAAACATCTTCCGTTGGACTAATTTCAAGAGACAATGCAGGCATTTCATTCTTCAGTGTAAATGATCAGACTTTTAAACTGTCTGAGAGAAACAGTGCCTCCAAAACTCTGGTGGCATTTCAGGGATTTACATTATTAAATATAAAAAACTTAAGTACTTTAAGAGTGTTAAGTAAAAGTATTCAAGTTAGGAAATTATTTCAGTAAGGTTACTTATGCAACTGAATATCCAGGATCCTTTGGTCATACACATTTAAAGATAAAGTATCATTACACAATCTGTTCATTACATTGACTTTTTTTTTTTTTTTTTTTTTTTTTTTTTTTTTTTTTTTTTTTTTTTTTTTTTTTTTGGCTCTATGTACAGTAACATTTATGCTATTGGCCAGGAGCTAGGAGCTCATATGATCAGAAATTAACTGAAATTAACAGAAATCTAAAAGCAGACCTCATACAAGTAGCTAAAATGACATAAGAGCTCTTTGAACTTAGGCTTCATCTCTTAATTACAACTGTAGTCTTCCATGAAGACATGAAAATGTATTATGTGAAATAAAAAATGTAAGAAACCTACCTGAAACATCAATAAAATATCTACATTTACAAGCTAAATGAACCCATGATTATTATTGAAATTTCAGTTGCAAATTTGCTATAAGCAAGTAATATTGAAGCACAAAAAAGTTGGGGGTGGGCAGAAAGGAACTTATGCAGTATTAAAACAACAACTCCAAGCCTTCTGCAAGTGACAAATTATTCAAAATCAGAACATGTTTCATGCCCCATATATTTCCTTTCTACCTTCTTTAGATTTCTTAAGAGTGTGGAAAAAAAACCAGACCTAACATCAGACTCAAATAAGGCATTTGTGAAAATCAGATTGAAACTAGTGTCTAAGTGAAGGAGAAACACATTCTAAGAAAGGACTGCATTTTGCAATTCTTTATCATTACTCAGTAAATAGGCAGTTCATTTTGTTAGGGAGTCTATCGGGACATTTTTATTTGTCCTGAAAAACTCTTCATAAAACCAAATTACAGAAACTTGTCTGCTGTGATGATGTGTAAAAGAAAGATATGAGTCAGTATAGTTCATTCTCAGTCCCAAGTTTGAGCAGGTAAGATGCTGCAGACTGTTTAGGTAAATGTCTTTTGGAAGTCTGAATTTCATAAACTTTTGTTCTCAATCTAATATAAAGATAATTTTTTTTAATTAGAAAAATCTACATTTTTTATTCTTACATTGGTCTTTGTTTCATTGCAAAACTGCAATAATATCCCTGCACAATAATATCCCTGCATACCCCTCTGTCTCATTTTCTGCTATTTGCTTTAAACTTATTCTGGAAGTTGCATGCACTTATTTCTCCACAATACATTTTGCTTGTGATAGAATCTAGGAACTTGAGAAATGAATTCTTAAGAAAGTTGTCAGTTTAGGAGTAGAGTCAAAAGCCTTTTCCTGTAGATGCAAACACCTCAAAAGATGAGGGCAACTGTCAAAGGTAATCCTTCATGCAGTCTTCAAATCTCAACCTTCTTGTTTATTTATCTGCAGGTTAGGATTAATGAAAAGGAATTTGAACAGCAGGATATGTCTGGCATAATTCATCTGGGATTTTTTGGTAAATGATGGAAATGTGTGTATTAAAGCATACTGGAACTGCCTATGAAGTACTACCTCACTCCTAAGCCTTCAAAGACTGTTTTTCAAATATTGATCTTCCACTTCTGTGACTGTGCAGAAAATGTGATTTCAAATAAATGCCTCACAATATTTAAAATATAAAAGAGTAGATCCATTTTTTTCCTTCCAGAAAGTTTTAAAGAAAATAACAAAAATTGTAACATACTGTCCATTTATATAAGGAAAACATCTGAAGACTTTGATGCTCTATTTTTTTTCTATATGAATTGTACTGGACCAGTTGAATCTTACTCTATAGAGATAGGAACAAAGACACAGGAAATCCACTGTTAAACAACCATCCTTCAAACATTAGGCCTTTAAAAATGTGAATTTCTCACATGACTAGGCTTCTTAGTCTGTTTTCAGTTTATATTACATACTTGAAGAAGTTCTGCCCAGCTCTAAACACTAAGGTCACAAGCAGCAGAACTAATGAACCCTTGATTACTGTAGATCTACAGTCTTCTACTAATACTGTTGTCTAGTTAACCACTACCTGGAGATTAGGTAGAGAAGATATCTCTGTGACTGCATCGTCTTAGTATGCAGTGAGGACCAATAAAAGCAAAACAAGTATTATTAATTAGTAGGAAAGGAATGAAGAATGAAACAAATACAGAAAATAATTCTATCAACCTATGGTTTACTCACACCTTAAATACAGCATGCAGTTCTTGTCCCTTTATTTCAAAAAGGCTAAAGTGGCACTTGAAAAGGTCCAGACAGCATCAATGCAAATGATGAAAGGTGGGAAAAGGCTTCGGGAAAGAGCAAGAAAGTAAACTAGAGTTTTCAGATTGACAAAAGCAGAACACCAGAAGTCTGTTCTGACTTAAATTATTCTATCATTCTAAAATGAGACAAAGAATAAATTCCAATGGAGGTAGTAACTTTCACACTTCTTCTGTCCCCAAGATGACTATTTTTCCTGGAATCCATAGAGACTTCAAAACTTTGAAGAATCTGTATTTTACTACATCTACTTTTCCACTTCAGTGAAATTTGGGTTGAAATTTGTGTAAGCATAGTTGACAGAGCTCACAGATGGACAGAGGTGTGGCAGTGTCTAACTGAAGCAGGACAATAAAAGGTTTTCAAACTTCAACTACAATTTGCTCTTGAAATGATAAAAATGTTAAAAGGCCAATGTCACCCTGGTGAGCCATTGGAAGGAAGAGCTGTTTAAAAATCGACAAATTCCGTGTCTGGAAAAACACTGTAGTTTATCATATACAAGTAAATAATGTAAAATTCTCTGCTTGCATTTCTTTTATTACATTTTGAAAAGTCAGCACATCAGTTTGTATAAGAAGGATGAGTGAATTAAGTTAACTCCAGAATTACTTCCTTCTGGTTAGCTTAGCCTAATTCATTTCAGACAGCATGTTTTAGATGCTGATTTGCTTGCCTGGCTAAGAAAGGATGTGAGTTCAGTAACCTAAAGACACAGCTAGGTAAATATAGTTTTAAACTCACCTCAGCAATCAATAATCTATTCCCTGGCTTCTTTATATAAAATCTCTTGACTCCAGTACTTTTCCCTTGAGACAATGTGGCAAGGTCTCTTTGTCTTGGAAACATTTATTTCTAAAAAATCTGAAATAATCTAGTTTTCTTTCCAAGATACTTACATCCCTATTTCCTTAACATTTTTCAGTTATCTAAGGTTTTTCATGCCTCTTGTATTCAAGTCATTTAAGCTTCTTATCTCATTATGTAGAGTTCAATCTTGCCTTGTTAAGAGGTGGTAGTGAACCTACTACTCTGTGCTCATCTGTGGGAACTTTGAAATGCTGGGAGATGGTTTCAAGTTGTTTTCCTCCTTTTGAATTAATTCTATTCTCTAAAGCTCTTATAAAACCTTCAGGTAAATAATTTCTCTCATTGCCTCTAATTAAGAACTATAACAACCTACTACTGCTATTTAACTGTTATAAAAACATATTGGGGGAAAAAAAAAAGTGAAATCTGTTCTTCAAGAACTCCAGAATTTTAAAAATATTCTCAGGGAAAATATCTTATAATTTATTTTTTTAAAACACCCATATAACCCTTCTGATATCAATACAAACTATCAGCACCAAGCGAGAATTTTTTTCCTACATTACTTGTATATAATAAAAAATATTGTTATTTTTCTACTGTATTTTTAAAATCAAACTTTTCTACTTAAGGTTTAGAAGATAAATTTGCCCTACTTTTCTGAATATGCCTGGACACCTGCCTGCCCATGGGATGAGGTGAATCTATTCCTTATCTTGCTCTATTTGTGTCTGTAGCTTTTTCTTTCCCTATTAAACCACCTTTATCTCAACCCACAAGTTTTCTAGCTTTTACCACTCTGATTCTCCTCTCGATTCCGCTGGTGGGGAAGTGGCTGAGTGGCTGCATGGGTCTTGGTTGCTGGCTGGGATTAAACCACAACACTTAGTTAGTTGTTGTGATTATTTTTATTATTAATTAAGTTACATTGATCATATTATGTGTAATTTTTTGACCCCACCGGTTGAGGCATTATACTGATGACAAGAAGTTAACTTTTTTCCTTTAACTAGGACTTATCAAAATTAAGCAAACTCTCAATCTAAATAGTCCACAGAAGCAAACCACTTGACAATGTGAACAAGAAAAGAGAGGAAGAGATCTTCTCTTGTATTTACTTTAAAGTTCCTAAGCAGTTTTTCAAAATACTACAGTCTGACAATATTAAGTCTAGAACTAGCATTAAATTTTGCATTAAAATTACCTCTAGAGGGAGAACAAAAATTGTAATTCTTCCTATCTAGGGTTAAATAATTAGTTAAATAACTCCCTCCTATGGGCATGCCAGGAACATGCATATATATATATATATAAACATACATAGGATTTACTCATCTTTCAGAACTTTTAACTTCCAATTCATATTCAATCTGAAACAATATAAATTGGCTTGTACAGGTTTAATTTTTTTTTCACTGCTCTTTTTAAACACACTTCAAAATAAACTAATCTTGTCATTAAAACAGAAGTTAGATGGAAACATGGTACTTATGTTATCACAAAGAGTAGAGTTAAACAGAAAAAATGATACTGTTCTTATTTCATATGCTCTCTGGATTATTATTTAACACTCATAAAATAAAACCAAGGTGAAAAAAAAAATAACTAAGAACAAACTATGTATTCCCGCTTTGCAGGACAAGCAATAGATTTTTAAGTGTTAATAAATTGAAAGGGAACACTTATTCTTTGCTGACTAATGGAAACAAGTATTGGATGGGACATTAAATGAAAGGCTATACCAGATCCTTTGATTTATCATTCATTGAAGAAACAGTTCTTTGTTATTCTTTTGACACAAACTGCTGAGAGGTGATTTAAATTAGTCTGGTTTAGAATCTTCAACATGCAATTCAGCCTGCATTTAAGGAGTAATTGAATGGTTCCTTTATTAAACGTATATCTGGCTATTTAACTATTTGGCTTGTGTGAACCCATTCAGACAAAGCATAACTAGCAAAATTGATTTTCTTTCCAAGTTTTCAAACCCAAATGAATAGAATTTTCCCTAATGCAGATGTTTTTGGTAAGAGAAATGCCAATAATTTGCATCTCAGTGTACATGGGACATCAGTGCAACAGTCAGTGAGACATTCCACACACTGCATGTTTCTCAATAAAATAAGTATTTTCCTCTTTCTTTGAGTAATAGAATCATTAGCAAAGAAAGTCATGCCAGTGAAGAAAAATACTTGAAATGCTAAGTTATTTTTCAGAGCCCTGAGCAGACTATCAGACTACAACCTTAATCCACCTGGGCTATGTCTGCTTGTGCTCAAGGCCAGCTTTGTTAATGGTGCAGCTGGGCCACCATGAATTGTCCTGCTGAGAGAAATCACTGTGAGGAAGCTGAGCTGGGGACCTTTGTCCTATGCCTTGGGTGCCAAGCACTTTCCCTTGGCCCTGGATGGAGCTGTGCTTATCCTTATTCCTAAGGAAATATACATTCTATGGAGATGTACAGCTCATTTGTCCACCTAACAAAATATTTAAAAACAAAATCCTAAACCAATACACAATCTACCAGCAGGGTTCACTTAATCAGGTTGTACTGCAAACAGCATGTTAGTTAATGCAGATCTAAGAACTTTCTTAATTTAGGCCAAAAATCAGTTAAAATTCAAATTGAGTCTATTCCGAGATTCCCACAACTCTTACATTTTTAATTCAATTCATGTGACTTCTTAAGATCTAAATTCCACTTTTTTCTACTATTGAAATCAGTGAGATGACTCAAAGAACCATACTAAATTGCTACTAAGAGCAGTTTAATAAGAAGAGATTCCAAATCAGTCCAATCTCTTATGAAATTATTTAACAGTGAGCAGAGTCCCAGATGAAAAACTAGCTTTTTTTTAAACTTTCAATTTGAAGAGAACTTTTGCAACTGAAAAATTTTCCATGATGGATTAACTCTTGTCTGAAACTCTCTCATGCTTACAAGATACTCTTACTGAATAAATAGATAGAGCGGTTGTTGCTTGAACTCCTTAATTTGATTCTATCAAAGCAGGTAATTGACTTCCTAAATTAAATCAATAAACAATTAAGACCTTTTTCAGTGATGTACCCAACAAGAAATCTATGCCAAAGTGCAACCATATGGAAATCAATCAAAGTTCCTTAACAATTCCAAAAAATGGAATTATTATGGTAATGGATTTGCAGTTGTATATTATTGTATATTATCTTTTGTCAGGTAATAGGAATTTTTTCATTTGAAATTTTTAAAAAAATATTGAAATATGGAAAAGGAAGCATCACAGCTCTTTGTAACTTAAACCATAATAAATATGGCAACTTCTGGTTCTTTTTGTTTGTTTGTTTTCAGTTCTGTTTTAAACAATATGGGAGTTTTAAAATTTAATTAAAATATTTTACTCTGAGGAAACAGCCACCTTCCCCTTTTTATCTAGTAAACCTCAGTATCTTACAATTTCAAGCATTACATTACTGAGTTCTTTACTTTTTTTTACTGTCTTATTATAAAGCAGAGTGAGTATTTTTGTCTTCTTTTGAAAATTGCAGTCTTAAATCTTATGTTTTCTAACTGCTTTATTCAGAAAGTTTTTGATGTCTTAGGTAACTCTAAGTATGTTTTCACTGTCCATAATTACTGTAAATCCCTCTTTCTGGTTGATCATGATCAGAGCAAAATTTTTAAGTTGCTCATAGGAATTCAGTAATGAATGTCTGATGGGAATTAGTAGTTTTGAAAATGTTTTGAAATTTCCAATATTGAATTTGATTTAGGTAGAAGTTTCAACAGTTCATTCTAAGAATTAACAGTTTTGTATTTCGATATGTTCTTGGCAGTCTAGAAATATCTTATTTAAATGAAAGTAATTTGTTCTTTTTTTACTTCATTTTGAGTAGGCAAATGATGATCATTTCAAGCACTTGTTAAAATTTCTTACCAAAAAAACATAAGCACAAGTATCAAATCAAGCTCATGAATATTTTCCTTGACTACAGATTTCAAAGAGTGTATGCCTAAACATTCTGGTGAATCAGGACTGAACTTTTGTTAAAACTTTGACGCAAGTATGAATCTTGGAAGAAAATATCACATGATAATCCAATAACTGACCTAATGCAGTCATGGATATGTTAGCAGAATGTCCAGCAGGTCAAGGAAGATGATTCTCCACATCTATTCTGCTCTCACGCAAACTGACATCTACTGCATCCAGTCCTGGGATCCCCACCATAAGAAGCATGTGGACCAGCTGGAGCGTGTGCAGAGAAGCTCACTGAAGATGATTAGAAGAATGGAACACCTCTCCTATGAGAAAAAGCTGATATGGTGTTGCCTGGAGAATAGAAAGCTCTGTGGAGACCTTATAGCACATTCCAATATCTAAAATGTGACCTACAAGAGAACTGGAGAGGAACTTTTTATAAAGGCATGTAGTGGTGGGGTAAGGGTTAATGTCTTTAAAGACAGTAGGTTTAGATTAGATGTAAGGAAGAAATTGTTGCTGTGAGGGTGGTGGGCGCTGGAACAGGTTGCCCAGAAAAGTTGTGGATGCCCCATTTCTGGAAGTATTCAAGGCCAGGTTGAATTGGGCTTCAGACAACCTGGTGTAGTGGTAGGAGTCTCTGCCCATGGTGGAGGGTAGGGTAAATGGTCTTTAATATCTTTTTCAATCATTCCATGATTCTATGAAAAGATACATACAGAAAAGATGTAATGATTTTAAAGCATCCCAAAATTTCTTCTTACAGTAATGCGAAGAACTTTTTCTAAGATGATTTAAAAATTATATTGAAGAGAAGGAAGAAAGGTGAACTCCCTCTCTGAGGGAGGTAGATATATCACTAGCCAGATACACAAACACTAGTGGTTCTCAAGCAAATCTGTCAAATGACCGCTAGTATAGTTTCGTACTTGAACTAGTTTAGCAGAGTAGAAAAGCAAGTACTGTGACCTTCCTGCTATTTTTGCATGGAAGATAATTTCTGCTGAATACGGCTGAAAATAGTCAGGGTACAAAAATGTAGGGCATAGGTGTCTGATCTCATTTCATCATTATGGTACAAGTAGTGAATCTTAAGAAGATTACACTTTGATTTTAATTTAAATGGATTTTAGTGGTAAATTGGATTTTGTCATGCTTCATAAGAATATATTTCATAAAGAGAGCTGAATTGCCTACCTTTACAAATTGATATGGATCAGAGGAGAAACTTCATTTCATGCAACCTTTGAAATACCCATACAGAAATGTAAAATTTACTCTTGCAAGTCATCTGTGCTCTAATGCATTAAGAATTATTTTTATCTAACCAGATGCAAAAGTTTGCTTTATATTTATCATATTTTGTTTTATTTCCATCTCCAATATCAGGCAGTACTTTAAATATAATCTCTTTACATTTCTAAAAATATTAGTATTAATTTGTTTAGTTTCACACATTCTACATATGCCTCAATTTCCTGCTTCAATCTTATGCCTCATTTGATCTAATCTTTTTCAAAGTAATTTCAAATATCTCTTCACTCATGAGACACTGAGTGTAAACTTTTTAAAAAACGTAACTTGGCTTTTCTGGAAATTTCAACAAAGCAGAATAAAACTCTCACACCATAAAACTTACATTTTACGCCATTTAAGTAAACATATTCTAAAATTATACAGTCACACAAGTCTATTAATTACATAAGAATAAAACGTAGATAACAACACATAAAGAAGTCACTTCATTTCACGGAACCACAGAACATGCTGAGTTGGAAGGGACTCACAAGGACCACTGAGTCCATCTCCACATCCCGCAGAGGACCATCCGCAAGAGTCACACCGTGTGCCTGAGAGCATCGTCCAAACACTTCTTGAACTCTGTCAGGCTTGGTGCTGTGACCGCTTCCCTGGGGAGCCTGTTTGGGTGCCCAAGGACCCTCTGGGTGAAGAACCTTTTTCTAATATCCAACCTAAACTTCCCCTGACACAACTTCAAGGCATTTTTGCTTAAATGAGTATTTTTTTATAACCTAGGGAGTACTATTTCTATTTAAGTTCTCCATGTTATTAATATATTTTAGTGTATTTTATTCTTTTATACTATATTTAGTCACTCAGTATATTAATATTTCATGCTATTAACAATACATTAACATATCTACTTGTCAATCATCTACTGAAAAAAGTATTATAATACTCCCACATGTGTTAGTCTAAAACTATACATCTAGAAAGTATCAAACCAAATTACATTTCAAGAAGCCTAAACTGCAGTGTTGTCAAAGAATATTTAAAAAAACCCCAACAAACTACAAAACCACAAAAAACAGCTATTACAGGTAGTTACTCCTATTGGTAGGGAAAAAAAATACTGAAAATCATTTGATGTACTAAAAGATCATCTTTTAAACATTAACTTATATATCTTAAAATATATCTATAGTGTCAGCAAGTCACTAGATATCCTGGTCCTGTAATATGATCTAATGAGATATCTGCAAGGGGCAGTAAGATGTTGATGAAGGTAAAGCCAAGTTCCAAGCTGAGGTCAGATCTCATTCTTGCTAAAGATATACGGCAGAGTCAGGGTAAAGTTTGGGGTCAGTTCTGGGTTTGGTGATCCTCAAAGCTTTTAAGGTCAGGTAGTAACTGTAAAAGCTAAGTGTGTTGGGTGATTTTACCTACATATTTTTCACTGTATTTTTCTGTAATAAATAATCATGTTTTAGCTGTGTTCGCATACTCTAACCCAAAATTGCTTTTTCTTTTCCCCCACACCAGATAACCAAAGCGTTTTACAAAGGTCAAACTGAGCAATGCAGTGAAACAAATAATGAATTTTTGCTCACAAACTTAAGGTGCATTTTCCTGATACCAAGCACTTCCTACATTAAAAAGGATCTTCTAACATTGCTATGGAGTAAAGCAATGTATCTTACGTGAAGAAATTTTAATAAATGCCAGTCAGTTTTGTCTGATTATTATATATGTTTCCAAGGAGATTAAGGTTAATATTTACCTTCCCTTAAAGAGAAAAATGAAAATGCAATTTCTTTTTTCAGAGACCACACAGAGCTACATTTGTGGTCAACAAAAATATTGTTAGTGTAGTTGCCTAGCAACCTTCATGTCAGGAAAATTACATTCCTGAGCACGGTTTACACTGTAATATATGGTTCTAGGATATCTAAAAAATGTTAAAAGTGACAATATAGCTTCTATAAAATGAAGTCAGTATTCTATAACAGACAGATGTCAATTTTGATTCTTACTAAGAATATTATTTATTTACTTAAAAAAGGCAAGATATGTAAATACTAATTAGGGTACAAAAAATGCAAATGGTCACATCACTGGTCACTAGGGAAAATACACTCAAGTCCATCATTAACATTGAGTTCTTATTCATTCCAAAAATTATGTCATGGTATTTGGGATTTTTTTAATTAATTACAAATATTGCTGTCTAAAAGCAAGACCTTATTTTGTTAAAGTATATGAGCATGTGAGAAAAACCTATATATATATATATCTCAGTAATATTAATGGTATTTATTGGCTGAATGTGCCTCATTGCGCCTGAGTATGAACCATTCTCCTCAGCTTCATATATTCATAGGATGGCTCCATTAAGAGGTTAATTATGCTCACTCTGTAGGAAGGGTTGTTTCATCTTCTATTTTATTTTAGATAAAAATTAGGATAGAAACTGTCCATATTTTGAAGAATCTTGGTACAGAGACTGGCACAAAAGTTGGCTTTGTCCTCAAGTATAATCCACATGTAAGGACCTCTTAAGAAAGTTCAACACTGCAATGAATATCTCATTCAATGCAAATCAGCAATATTCTATGTGCATGAGAAACCATTAATTCTGAAAACTTATCTGAATTATAAATTTTCCTTTGTAACAGGCTTACGAAACATGTTTTGTGGTCTCACTAGAATGAAGATATTTGGATTGCATTTGGTAAGTATTTAAAGTCTTCTTAGTTAAACTCTGGTAATTTGCAATGCTAGATGAGATTTGTCACTCTCTCTGAATCACTTTGTCATCCCTTTATAGAGATTGAATGAGACAAATAATGTGACCTTAGACTTGCTAGACACATCAGTGTAGCGACAAGATATTTAATTATTCTGGCTAACACCAAGAGCTGTTTTGTGATTTGTCAGAAAGGAATCCGTGTTTCTTTTATGACTAGCTGTAGCAAAAGAACAGCAGGAGAAAGACGTTACATATTTCCATTTCCTTTCTGTAAATCCACTTTAACATCAGTATTTAATGCCACATCCTCTACATTTATAAAACTTTATCATAGCAAAAGCTATGAAATATTCTCTATTTAATTCTGTTTTTTCTTTTGATAGCATCACTTGTTTCTTTTCAATAACATTAACTGAGACCCCACTTAGCTCCAACTATTTAAAATGTAGGAACTACTATAATAAAATTCGTTTAGATTCCTCTATAATCTAGGCATAAATATTTAAAAATTAATCACTTAACATAGCTTTTCTTACTTTGGATTGTTGTTTTAGGCTGGAATAAGTCATCGCATGCCTGTGTATCTCCCCTGGCTATAAAAAGAACAAAGACTAGCTCAAACTAGGTACAACAAAATGTCTTATTTTATCTGAGGTAGGAATTACAACTATTCTACAGCTTCATTACGTATGCAAGCAAGGATTATAAGCACTACATATTTTAATTAGTATGTATGACTGAAAATAAAATTATTTTGTTAATTAGTGAGAAGCAATTGGCATTTATTAACTTGCCTATCTTATATAAATTCCTTTCAAACTCTCATTTTCCCCATCAAACCCATCTTCTTGGGTAATTTTTAATATGAAAAAAATAACATATTTTTCATCCAGAACATCTCATTTCCATTGGTAGAACTCTCATTGATGCTTCTAAGAAATATCAAGTATTCTGGTCTCTCTGTAGCTGATGCTGAAATAACAACCAGACAGAGGTTCTGCTTCTTGTAAAAACAAAATCTAACGGTAGGAAGTAGGAACACCAGAAAACAAATTTCAGAACATTAAAACTTAAGGAGAATGGGCTCAGACGTCTGACCAGACTTGGTTAACCATTCTAGGACTGCCAGGCCTGCCAAGAAGAACCTGGGCAGGATTCAATTGCTAACTGTTCCTAAAATCGTAGGGATTTTCAGTAGCTACTTCTTTTTAGTCTTTGAAAATTGTCTTTAAAGGTTTCTCTACAGATTTCAGATAAGCTTTGTGTCTTAGATGATACCTCACAGAGATCATAAAAAGACAGGGAAAATTTATTTTTTAATAATATGTTTAGATATTTCCTGATTTTGAAAATCCACCACAGCCAAGAGTTAAATTCAACTCAGACAGAGTTTGGGGTCCATTCCATCTCACTGAATTCTTGCTACACTGAAAAACAAGAAGGTAAACTTGTGCTTAATAAAGAGATTATAAGATGTAGAAGAAAACTATTGAATTTTTTAACATTATCCTAATTTTTTAATGTGGTGAGGATTGGAGGATTTTTTAGATGGGGTTTTTGGGGAGTTTCTTTTTTTTTTTTTTTTTTTTTTTTTTTTTTTTTTTGAGGAAGGATAAAAGAAATAGGTCATGTCACCAAAAAGCAAAATCAGCGAAAGAAAAATATTCACTGCAGCTCCCTGCCGTCCCTTGAGATAAAACATACAGAGGGAATTCTCTCCATTTTCCAATACACAAGTTCAGTTTCAAAAGCTTGCCCATCGTCAGGGAAGAGTTGTTCCCAATGACTGTAAATAACCCTTCCTTCTTGGCAATTCTGCTGCTGCAGTAAAAGTGCCAGAAGATATAGGCCTCAAGGTATCTACAGTACAGAACCAGTGAAATGTTTCACTGTGAATAATGTATTTTGGCAGATGCTTGATCTTATCTTTTAAGAGTAAAACTGAAACTAGACTTCCACAGAGTTCAGACATTTCATCTTTTTGGAAAGGTTCCTTTGACAAGGTAATAGATACCTGACTATCCAGTGTCTCCTTTTCTCTTACTACATCAAGATATTAAGCTGTATGACTTTGATGAGCATGCCATTCCTTTAAAATATCACAAAAAATATTTTAAAATGTCCATTAAAATAGACTGTCTGCAAATGTTACCTCCTCATTTTTGAGATCTCAGCTAGCTGTTCCATCAGGTTCTGTTCTTTATATTGCAGCTGAAAAATCCCACTGATGCCTGAATTCAGGAGCAAGACATGAATGAATTAAATATACAGTATGCACAAGACTGGAAAAGGTCATTGGAATTTGAATATGTTCAACACACAATCTCATGGTCTATTCATTAGTGAAAATATCAATCACAAGAAAACATGTCTGAAGTAAAACAAAATGGAAAAAGCGGAGACAGTACCAGGGAGAAATGAAAAGGAGATTTCTGTATAAATGTGCATGTGAACTCTATGTGGAAAGAAGGATGAAAGACAGAGAAAAGAAGAAAAATAATCCATGAAAGATATTGCAGGGAAAAAAGCTTTAAAGGAAAAGTAGCTAGAGGTAGTTTAATTGCCACAGTAGGTGGAGCTGTAGATAGGTATTTCAACAAAACCAAATGAAGTGCTCATTAATAATTGTAGCACTTGTCTTCTCAAGTGACACTGACCCCTTGCTAAGGCCAGGATTTCCAGAAAATGGCTAGGCATCTACCTGCTGGTGGTAAGGAGGGAGGAAATGCCTATTTTGCTTTGATTTTGCATGCACAGCTTTGCTTCACCTGTCAAACCATCTTTATCTCAAACCACAAGTTTTCAGCTTTTCCCTTTCTGATTCTCCCCTCCGTCCTGCTGGGGCAGAAGTGAGTGAGTGGGTGGGTGCTTAGCTGCTGGCTGGGGTAAACCCACCACAACAAACCACCAAATAGAGCCTTTGGTTCATATTTTGTATAATATTATTTACTTTCAGGAGTCAAAAAGGGCTTTCTACACAGAAACTCTTACCTTACTCAGTTCTGGAACAGTTAGTTCAAGAACTCCAAAGGCTCAACTGATTATCTGAGGATTGAAATTCCCCCTATTTCACTCTGAATGTTACTGCTTCACTCCTTCACATTGAATATTTGGCTTCATGTCTGCTATACAGTGCTGAACAGCAGAAAATCAAGTTACATAAAACACATCACACTTATTTTTACACAGTCCTAATAGTGTTATTTCATGATCTGATCACTGTAAACAGTGTATAGGCTGGGCAAAAGCATAAGATTTATGGAGAGAAAGGAATGCCTAATTCAGCATTTATTTATAGCAGTAAATGATTGCTTCCCCTATGAGCATTGAACACCTAGCCTGATTATGAACCTAATATTTGACAGCCTGCATGTTCCATGAGTCAATAGGTGCAGCAGTACTTTCTGGATAGATTAAATCTTGAAACGGAATGGGCAGGGGGAAAAACTATGGAGGGAAAGATAATTAAATGAAACCAAGAAGTAAAATCACAGTCACTGAAATAGGAGTTAGTTGAATATTTCTAACTGTTAAAATATACTTGGGGCATAAAATTACTAACACTGGAAAATTAAACTGACTTCTAGGAAGGTTAGGGTGGGAAATTTTTTTCTCAATTGTTTTAGTCAATTATTCTATTCATTGATGCAAATCAATTAACTCTAGAATTTCATCAACATAAATGAGGCCAAGTGGACTCAGTCATTCTGAGAATTAGCTTTCTTTAAAACTTATTTTTGATTTACTATTTTTTTTTAGTACAAACCAAGACCTACAGAAAAAAAAGTATTTTAATAATGTAGGAAAACTGACACTGATAAGAGAAGAAAACTTTTTACCCTTTAGACTATTTTGCATATTCTATTATATATTATTATATTATATGTAAATTATATTTCATATAAATTATACTACTTATATATATTTTATCTATTTATACATAGAAAACCTTATGTACATATATACAATCACCTTACATTTTGTACATTTAACATACATGAATATAAGGTATTTTTTAATGGAAAAATAACTGATACATAAAGAAAAGCTATTTTTGCTGTGGAAATTAAGCATTACCCCGTGTTTTTCAAAAAGAAAAGATAAAAAATAAAATACTATAAAATTTAGGGTTTTAAATAAAATGTGTCATCAATGAGTATTTTATGATAGGAAACTATCTTGATAGAAGTGTTAAAAACACTTAGACATGTACTTTTTTCCAATTATAAATGAGAGAAATGTGTCTTTGATCCAATATTTTGCCCCTTTTGAGAGGTAATTCTTCTGGGCTTCTGACAAGAATGCTGAAATTTTAATCCCCGTTCTTTCCTTTTTCCATTAATGATTCTGGAGGGGAGGTGCAGCAGGCTTTTTAAAACAATATGAAGTTAAAATTCAGTTCATTAATATACAGCAGTAGGGCATTTGCTGAGCATCAGAAGCATTTTTCCATACAAATGAGCCAAAGTGGAACTTACACTGTGGAGCTAATCATTAAGAATTCTAATCATCTGAAATTCCTCAATCCATGAGTGCTGATCTGATGGCTCCATAATTCAGTACATAAGAATAGAATTACATTAGAATTTAAAAAGAGTAGTCTTCGTGGTCACAGAGGGCCAGTTCTAGGCCTTCATGAATAATACATAGACAGAGAAGGAAAGAAATTTCACCCAAAGTTCTAACCTGAACAATTATGGAAGAGTTTGGGAATAAAATGAGTTTCTTTGATTCTATTCAGCTTTAAAGCTTTCACAATCAGCACATTCTAAATTTAGCAGCAATGTATGAATAAGTTGTATTAGATAATTTATTTTCACCAAATGGCATTGTTCCTAAATAGATATAATGTTGTATTACTTCAATTTAATTAGATTAACTAAAGATTTCTCTCTAGAATTATTTTCTGTAGGGTTGCCACAAAATGTAACTAGTTACGTAAATTATTAGCTGTGCAAAACACTACTCTCTTTCCTGGAAATTGATTCTGTAGTATCTTGTTACTTCTGCTTTCCCCTTGAATTTCAATGAAACCTAAATTGTCCATGCTTGATTGGCTTGAGAAAACTAGAGATTCTTAGAAGCATTATTCCCCCAGTTTTCTGTATAAATGTACAACTGTGAATTACATAAAGTCATACTGAGAATTTAGAAAGAGGCATGCTGGCTTGCTCTAGAAAAGAAGCACAAGGAGAGTGAGAGCACAAAAAACCACAGGGGTAGCAGTATGTGAACAATTCATAAAACATGGCCCTACCTTTTCAGGAGGTGTCTCTGTAGGAAAGGCACTGCAGTGGAAACTTCTGAAACCACTTTGATACCCTGTATTTGCATCATCTTTCACCCTTTAAAGGGGTCTGTGAGATTATTTTGAGGAAAATGACCTATGTATTTATTAATCAAAATATTCCCCTTACTTTGAACCCTGACCAGAAAAATGCATTAGTTTTAATCACATTTTATCTCTTTGCCTAAAGCTTTAGCTTCTGAAAATATATCCAAAATTTAGTAACCTCTTTTTGAAAGAGCAATAATATTCAAATTAAGCCAATCATTTCATGGGTGATTAGAGAATTAGAGGAACAAGGGAGGTGAAAAAAGGGAGGAAAAAAAAAAAGAAAGAAACATAGAAGTGTCAGTTTAGATGCATAATAATTGATTCATTCCATAGAAAGAAACCTATTTGCAAATCTAATATAAGGCAACACATCTGTGAGGGGCTGAAAAACGTTATTAAAGTTATAAATGGCTCAAAACAACCTGGGGGCAGTGAAGGTGGCAGTGTAGGGCAAGTTCTGCCAAGGCAAGACAGCACAGTGCTTCATCATCCCATCCCAGTCCCTGAAGCCTTTAGTCCAGACCAGAATGGGCTGCCCAGTGGGGTGGTGGATTCTCAGTCCCTGGAGGTATTTAAGAAGAGACTGGATGTGGCACTTAGTGACATAGTCCTGTGGTGGTACTGGATCAAGGGTTGAACTTGAAGATCTCAGAGGTCCTTTCCAACCTGGTTGATTCCATGATTCTATGATTCTATGATTAGCCAATTGGTATCCCTGAAGCCCCTAACCATATCTCCTCGAGCCCCTAATCAGATCCCAAATGGCTGGTAGACTGGAAGACCCACCAGCAGGGAGTGACCGTGGAGTCCAGGGCAAATATAACCACCACCATGAGGCCATTGTGCGGTTCATGGAATAAGTTATATTTTTCAGGTCTGTGCACACATCTATTCAAAATCTCCTGCCACCAGTAAGAAATATGTCTGAGAGCCCAACTTTTTTGCAAGAAATAAAGAAGATTCTTGTTTTCATTCAACGCATCACTATAATATTTTCTGTTACTTTGCTTTTAGACCAAAATTCCATTATATATATCCTGTGCTAAATGCATTCTTATAATAAAATTCTACATTAAGAGGATAATATAAGTGATATTAACTACAATCCTTGTCTTGACATTGTCTGTACTTTTGATTTTAATTACAATTGCCTCAATTTTCTTTCATTTTATTTGTAATTCTATTCACCTTTTGTGGCTATTGCAAATTTTCTTTGTACCATTTTACTGTTCTCTTCTGCATTTCTCCAGTTTCATCACTGTCTGAATTTTATGTTCTTTTTGATATGAAATATCTTAGGCACAAGCAAATGAGTTCGGGAAAGAAAAATAGAATAGTTAATTGTTTGCATAAAGTAGGGGTGCTGATATAGTCCTAATATCCTTTGGGAACAAAACGGATAAAATGGAAAATGCAGTGTAGGAACACTTTCTAATTGACAGTAATAATAAAATGGTTAGTTATGAAAGTCATAATGTGATCAAAGTTTAGAATTTACGAGTACATTGCTTTCTATTCTAAAGAAAATTAAGCTGTGGTAATTGAAGATGTGAATATAAAACGTACTAAATACATACTTGATTATCTCATTCAAAAGACAGGTAGTGTTAATCTGCTTTAGCTTCATTTCTTTGAGGGAAGGAAAGAGACTTCCATACAAGAATTTAATGCTCTTTAAATTCACACCATTAATTAGCAGAACTATCCTAACTGTAGAATAGGCTTTCCCTAAAAGACAGAATGATCAAGAACATTGAAAGTTGCACTGGGATTAATTTAAATAGAAGATTTCAGGGAATCTGCTGCTGAGAGGTACTTTACCAGCTCATGTCATTTTACTGACTACTTAGGAAAGGGCAGGCTCAGCACTATTAAAACAACTTTTCAGCAATGAAAAACACTTGCTTTGAGCAAAGATAGTTCATAGAAGAACAATTTTTCAAATAAATGTGCTTTAAGGCAGGATTCTGGATAAAGTGAAGTGTGTACAAATTGAGAGTTAAATTTTTACTAGAGTTTTTATTTTAATCTTTTTACTGTTGACTTTTAATAGACAAAAAAAAAAAACATGTCATCAGAGGCATGCAAGACAAGAATCTGAGGAAAGAGAGGCGAATCCTGGAAAAAAATTCCAAGTGGTAAGCTGTGAATGTAATTGAAACAATTAAACATGTGCATACCTGAGGGACAATAAGGAGTACTGCCCTAAATAATTTCCTCAGTAAATAATCAATAATGACACTTCAAAGGAAAGGTTGAAAAATGAAAGAAGGCTCTTTTTTTTCCCCATTTGCTTTCCAGTTGCTTCTTATAGATAGTACAGAAAAAATTCTGTATGTTTATTACTCTTATGGTTTATTTGCAAATGTTATACTTTTCAGTTGAGGCATCCATAAAGCTGAAAGAGTGCTGCTGAAGCTTACAATACACTAGTTAAGACATACCTCAAAATGTGTTCACTTTTGCCATTTGGGATGCATGTACAAAACAGGGTGCTTACATCTCCTACATCTCTTACAAATTCTGAGCTGCTTGGAAAGAGGGGTGGGGATGGACCTTTTGTCATGTAAATGTATTTCCATATTTCTAATCAGTTATGGCCTTTTCTGCACCACTGCTGCTATTTCAGTGTAGCCCTGTAGCACTACTTTTCTCCTGTTTCCCTCAGCTGTGTGCTGCAATCTCAACCTGATATGACATCATTAGAGCAGCAGGCTCAGGGAGCCATAGGATGGAAATGCAGTGGGGGCAAGCCACTTGCTCCTTGGACTTGCACTGCTGATAGTACTGCTGTCTCTTCTTTTGGCCAAGTACAGCAGTCAGTCATAATGGTAAGATGTACTGAGGGGAGTCAGTGAAGGTAAGAGGCTGTTCCATGTCTCAAAAATTCAGGAGACCAACAGAGTATTACCAAATAACTTCTACTGCATGCTGCAGCCTCCTGCATGTAGTAGAGGATCCAGAGGAAAAGGATGTTGGTGAAAATACAGAAATCACAATCCACAGTCAAGCCAAAGCCATATTTTGATCTCTTCTCCAAAACAGTTGAAATTACTGCAGTCCTTCTTTGGATTATGATACTATTTAATTTATTTTAAAACAAAAAAACAGAACTGTAAAATCAGCATAAAATAAATCCACAGATGTTAAAAGTTAGTAATAATTTTGACCCGTTATTTTGCATAAAGTTTCATCATAAAGTTTCATAACTCTTAATAACTGAATATTTAAACAGTATTAGTAACTCCCACTGTTGAATAATATAGACTGAAATATTAATTTGAATACTTAGAAATGAAAGTTATTTTCATTGTTACTCTAAGAATCTTGAAAGTAATACAGTTATGGGAAGTGTTAAAATTATGTAAAATGATGAAGCTATCAAAATTCATTTGCACTGAAGTAAAAATGCCCCTTGTTCTCCTCAGGTAACCACCATCAAAGTATTCCATCCTCCAGCTAAATCATCGTCATTAAGGTAACCGAAATGAAGGCAAAGAATAATCTTTTCAGCTAGTGATAGAGATTTATAACCTGTTTTTCTGTTTGTGTTGCTGCCCCAAAATCATGCACAGTAGATCCAGAGATATTTTATTCATTCAATCACTGTGAACAAAGAATGTGACTGTCTTGGTTCCAGCCAGGACAGGGTTAATTTTTTTCAGTAACCAGGATGGGGCATGACAAGGACATGGAGACTATTCTATACCACTTCACGTCATTGCTTGGGGTAAGGGGGGAAGGTGGCCTCTTCCAGGGAGAAAAGATTCCTTCTGATGGGGGAGTAGTATGGCTCCACTGAATGTGAATCTCTCTCTTTTGTGCACTTTTCTTATTAATATTGTTGCTGTTACTGTTAGTTTTTTATCTCATTGATGTTTCCAGTAAATTGTTCTTAACCCACCTGCTCTCCAGCCCACCAGAGAGGAAGGGGGAGGAGGGGAGTGAGCAAGTGGCAGCATGGTTTGAAGAGTCTAACCTGGAGCACTGAATTAAGGTTACCATTCCTAAATCACATTCCTAAATCACGAATTGAATTAACCAGTGATGCATAAGAGTAATTAAAAATACAGGTTTGTCATCACAGTTTTAAATTAACTTATTTTTGTAACGATGAATAAAATACAACTCCTGTGTAAGCACTAAAATAGCTGGTGTATTAAGGACCACTTCCTGCATTCCTTTGAATCTAACTCATTTGAATTTTTAATTGACAAGAGCAAGACTGACTTTCCTCCTAATTACATCCTCATTCCAATGCAGAAATTGGACTAGAGGAAAACATAAAAGACATAGCAGTGCAATTAAATCCTTAATCTAAGTAAACAGTCAAGCACTTGAGTATGTAAGGAAGCCCAGTCAACATTAGCAGAGCTATCCAGGGCTTTCAGTTAAATGTCTGTTTGCCGACTTTTCTGGACTACGACCCTAATAAAGTAATTGTTATGATCCCACCATTTTTTTGCACACAGCCAAATGATAAATCTTTTGCCTCAAAATGCTTTTCTTGCAATTTTATGAACATCAAGAGCAAGATGGTGTCATCTATCATAGAGATAGTCTTCCTAACAAAGGGAGATTTTTTTTTAATGCTTAAGACTCAGTGTTGTGAGGAATGTAAGGAGTGTCACAGGTCTACTAACAGCCTCTCAGAAGAATTTGTGGTAAGACACAACACATATTTAATAAAGTACAGATCATCAGATTATCCAATACAGTTCTAATGAAGCTATGAATCCACGAAAATTTACTCCAGATGAGAAACAGATCATGAAGATGTTCCATACTCCAAATGTAAATTTGGATTAAAATTTTGGAAATATTTGTTAGAATACCTAATTTTAGTTACAAATTAATATTAATTTTATGATTCTAACAATGAGTAATTTTGTATGCAGGACAGTTTACTTACTATATGCCTCATGTCTAATTTGCATTGCAGAGTAAATTAGACAAAATAAGTTTAAATTACCATTCAAAGTATCAACAATGTAAGTAAAAACTTCTCTGGCATCCACCCTGACCTTTTATAATGCACAAGTTTGCTGTTTAGTAAAAAATTCTGATACCTGAACATCGTTAGGAATATTAATAAAACAGACAGCTGGTTTCTATCTATTCCTACTGACTAACTACAGTCAGTTTGTTAATCTTTTGGAAAGTGAACACAAAGTAAATTATTGTAAATATACACATTGAAAATATATATTTTCATATATATTGAAAATATACACATTGTTGGTCAATTGAAAATGCAGTATTATTTTAATAGAAAGAATAACAAGTTATTCACTACTATCCCTAGGCCTGCTCAAACAAAATCTAAATTATAGAGTCTGAGAAGTCTCTTGTTTTCTTTTCTCTTCTTTTCTATATGTTTGATTTAGTTCCTTTTTTTTTCCCCCTGAGGATTTTAGTTCAATCTTTCAGGATGATGTCTGGTTCTGAAAACTTGATTTAAATACTGTTGCAGTTCATATGATCACATGCCAGCATTGATTAACCACAGACCAAGAGAAGTAAAAACATGAGAAATATACTTCTTGACTTCTCATCTGTGTTTGAAATCACTGTTATCGACTTTTTCTTCCATCATTAAAACACTCAGCAGTAAAAACCAGAAAATTTATTCTGGCAACCAAACCAGCGACATGACAGACAATGGATTATCAAGCTTTCACACTCAAACACTCCTTTTTTAACTCCTCAGTCCCATTAAACCTTTACTATACATCAACTCCATCATCAAAATTATATATTTGGATGACACTATGCTTGTATTAATGAAGGCTGAACAAATTCTTAAAAAAAGGAACAACTCTGTCCCCTTCAAAACCTCACAGTTCTAGTGACTTATGTCAAAGTTTAGGAATTGAAACCGTGGTGCTTTAAAAGATTGCGTTATCTGTATTCCACTTGAACAAGCAAAAGCCATAAAAAGGCTTACAATAAATTTCTGTTACACAAACCAATGTAAATCAACAAATCTCCAAAGTATCTTACAGCTGCAGAATAGAAGCCCTAGTTACCAAAAGCAAATGAAAGACAGAAGACCAATAAATATCATGAACAAGCTAGCATCTAGTACCCACAGTGATACTCATACCCTAGGGACTTTAGCACAGACATTAATTATGTCTTCAGCACACCATTACTGCTATTTGCTAAAGCAGACTTCTTACTACACTGATAAATAAAATCTCACTTGAAGAATGGTAAGTGAGGAGCTCAATTCTGTTCTTAATTCCCTGTGTCCCTACTGCCAAAGACTGTGCTGGCAAGTATCAGACATGAAGGTCTAAGAATGGAAAACTGTGACTGATATCAACTTAGTAGTTCCATTAATGATATACATAGAGACTCAAAGTTCTAGAATTCTGAATATATCACCAGATCTTGTGACAGAACAGAAAAAACCCTTGGAATACAGTGAAAGAAAAAAAAAGAAACCAGACATGAAATGGCAGTTATTTGATATTTCAAATAAGGATAGTTTTGGCTTCAGCAGAATTAATATAAAGATTGTAAAAAAAGTTACAATCCATTTTGCCTTTGATACTGGACTACACTCAATCATATTCTAAGAGTTCACAGAAGTCATAATTATTCTTTACAGTAATGGAGTCACACAGTTTTCTGTATTGCAGCCCTGGCAAGTTGAGATTATCACTGATATGTGAGTATAAGCAAAAGGCCTGAAAGGAATTCCTTAAGTGCTCTCTGGCTCTTTTGAATGGCTATATAACCAGAGTATGAATTTATCATCTACTGTTGCTTCTCAAAATGCCATGTGCATGGGAAAAAAAAAACAACAACAACAAACATAAACGAAGAAAAAGAGCACTAAGAAACAAAAATCATAACATTTTTCTCAGATAAGGTATCCTGAGGCTTGTTGTTAGGCACAGATAGAACATTCACAGGAGCGTAGCCTTAGTTGCAAGAATTGAAATTAAATTTTAAAATTTAGGGAAGACTGTGGTATCTTCAATCTACATGTATTACTTTAACCTTTTCAATATTCTGCATTTTGCCACCTGCTTGTTTCTGTATTTGTTTACAGATTACTAAACCTGTAATCATGAAAAATTGTTGCTAGCAAATGTAATTTCAAAAAGCTAACAAAATCAAAAGTAATGTTGTTTGCTATTATCTTTCAAGGACTATATAACAGTTCTGATTATTATTGCAGAGGATGTGAAATGCTAAAATTCTGTTATCACAACAAAGATTTTCTCAGCAATTAAAAGTAATATCAACTCCTTACTATCATTAATTCCTTTCCAAACAAATTAATCTATCCTCATTCATCATGACTGATAGTCATGAAAAGATGTAAACCTGGAGTGAAAGATTTGCTTTGGATCATATTTCACCTATGGCTAAAATATGGCCTGTAACCTCCAGTTAAATAGGCCATGAATGACAATTGCTGGATTTTAATGAGAGCAAGGGAAAGGGCAAAAGAGTGGAAAGCAGTGGGGGAGAAAGAATTGGTTTCATAGTTTTCACAGAATATTGTGAGTTCTGAACATTTAAATGTTTTTCTTCTGCACTGTTAGGAGAACCATGACATAACAGAATAACTCAGAACACAGCTGCTCTTTCTGTTTCTTAGAGAAATATGAAAAGGTTGTCAGTATTTTTGAAGACCTGTATACGACAACTCCAAAAAGATGAAAACAGTGTAGCTGCAAAACCCTTTGTGATTATAAAGATGAATCTGAAAATAAAAAATTTTGTCTCTTTTAAAGACACAGTGAAATTCCCATTGTCAGATACTTTCCTCAGAAAAATCTGTGAAACACTCAAATGTCAATGAAATACACATTCATTAATTAAATAAACAGCAGAGAGCACATAAAAAATTGGCTAATAATTGACTGACACTTTTTTATAGAGCATTTAAATACCACCTAGAGTTTCTCTCACAAAGATCATTCTACCTTTGAAAGAGAAATTACTGGGCAAAGTAACACCTAGAATAAACTGAACAGAGAAGATGAAAAACTGTTCTTATTTTCACCTTGAGCATGACATTTTAATCATAAAACAAATAATCACAATTCCTTCACGCTTATGCTACCTATACTTTAGTACTAGACATAAAAGCTTCTGTTCAGCCGTGTTCAAGAAAAGCAATAAAAGCGTTGAGAGAAGTGAGCCTGAGAAGCAGTCTTTCCCATAATTTCCAAAAACTGGCCCTGAATGCAAATTATTTTTCAATTTTTAACAAGTTTACCTTGCTCTGCTATAACCTCTTGTTATTTTCTGACAAAAACATTGGGAGGTGAGCTGATTCCTGTGTGTTCTATTCTGATTTATGCAACTCGAGTGCAAGTTCCATATTGCAATATATCAAAACATTAATGAATAGTACCAACATAGTTTATTCCTTATCTGAACCATACCAATCACCAGCTATAAACTATGCTCATCATTACAGCAAGACATTCACAAATGATACAGCAGCAGCAATAGCTTTGGTTTCATTGTCATTTAGCAATTTCTTCATTCATTTTCAACCCACATTACATTAGTTTTTGTTCCTTTAGAAATTCATCAAGTAACTTTATGTTTACACATACGGGCAGTATGCCATTTATATAAGTTACATTATGTGCCAAGAAAAGCATATTCATTAAGTGATCATAATTTCAGCTTCATGGTAATTACAACTATTACAGGTCAGTGTGACTAATGACATGTTTATCTAACAGTTCAGATCTTTGATTACCGCTTCTGTAGACATACCCAAGATACCCTAGGTACTAATGACAGCATATCCATGATGATGTAAGGACTAGTGTGGGCTGAAAATTTCAGCTTAAATACTAGGACATTGTGTTTGAATTTGGTTCTGTTCAGAGTTGGCTACACAAAATAACTGTTTTCTAGTTCAAAAAAAAAAATCTCCTTACTAATCATACTCCACTCTAAATTTGAATTACAGGGTGAAAAAACTTCAATCAAACAAATGTCTTTGGGAGAAGAAGTTACAATTCTTACCTGTTTGTTCCTGCGGCAAAAGTCAGCATGAAAGCTGTGCTTCAGCTCAGGATTCACATGTAACTTGTATCTGTTGTGGACTTTGTAAGCACAGCCATCCTCACTGCATTTAACAGAATTTAGTGGAGGTATTTGATCATAAGCAATACAATGTTTCAGGTTTTTTAAAAAAGGAACAGGAAAAAAACAAACAAATAAAACAAAAATTTAGCTTCGGTAACTATTTCTCTAGGTCCTCTCATCACTGTAACAAAATTTTTGTATGCTCTTTTATGATAACAGCAAGAAATAGAGAGTAACTTACCTTTATGCCCTTGAGGTCATTGCTGGCTCAATTAAGAGCTCTATTGATGTGACAAAATTATTGGACTGCATCAGTTTCATTTGTGTTTTTGCCCTTCTACAGTAGATTTGCCTCACTTAACACTTCAAAAAGATGCCAGCTTGATATATAGTAATTTAAACTTAAGCATTCAGCAAGACATAACCATCTGGTGTTTACCTCTCTCCCCTTTCCCCT
Organism: Empidonax traillii; assembly: GCF_003031625.1. Lineage (NCBI taxonomy): Eukaryota > Metazoa > Chordata > Aves > Passeriformes > Tyrannidae > Empidonax > Empidonax traillii. The sequence continues at coordinate 238,074 of NW_020956073.1, forward strand.
CTTCAATACATAATATCTGCAGCTCTGTTGTGCTAAGTGCAAATTTGAACTCTCTTAACCTAAGAAAAAATAGATGACTCTACTTTGAGTCTTTAGATTTGAATTCCTCTCTTCAGGCAAAACATTTTCATTTTATTCCAGAAGAGAGGAAGAGAAGGCATAGACATGACTGTCACTATCAGAGTGATTTTATTTCAGTGGAAAATTTCCAAACCCAAGACAAAATCAGTCTATTTAATTAAAGACTGTTTTGCCATGTCTACATTAGGGAACAAAATATGCAAGAAATATTAAATTATTTTAGACAGAAATAGATATTTTATATGTTGTATACATTATATCTAGTAATGACTTTGAATGCACAAATTTGATTTGCAAAGTGGAAGAAATGGAGGTATTTTGCATAAAACCTTTTAATGCAGTTTTTATTCCCACTGGAATGTGATGGTTATGGCGAAAAAAAAAAAAGGTTTTAGTCTATGTAATCTTTTTAAAACTCAATACGAGATTGAATTTGTCCATTTTTTCTTTAAAATACATTTGATATTGACTTTTCTTCATGTTACAGAAAACAGTGCTCTGTTTCAACTTTTTCACTTCATCAACAAGAAAAAGGTTACAATAGATATATTTTTTTTAACTTTTCCAGAATTTTTTGGTTCATATACTCGATACATTTAGACATTACCTTCGTACAGAAGCAGTTTTGGTCTGAACTGTGGGTATATGGTTGAATAAAGACCAGACAATTAATGGCATTTGGATGAAAAAAAAGATAGATAGAGAGATAGAGAGATAGACAGATAGACAGATAGATAGACAGACAGAAAGACAGACAGACAGACTGTGTTACAAATTTTCCCAAGCTGCTCCATGTCTTTTGGACATGACATTAACAGACTACAAGAAAGTGAGCAACTGCCTAAACAAGTTGCTATTTTTTGTAAATCAAAATGTAAATTTTGGAGGAAGCAGTAACTATGAGGTCAATATTAAGCTTACCCTAGATTCAATAGCCAGTTTCAGTCATAAACAGTTCGCAAAACTTATACAGCATACTCATGATCACTTCCAAGTCTTCTCTTTAGTCTCAACAATGAATTTCATATCAAATAAAAGGAAGAAGCTGAGGAAGCTGACTAAGATTAAATTTAAATCGGGAACACATAATATTCAAAATTAAATTAATATATTCAAACTTCTAAACACTCAAATTAAAAATACAGTGCAACTCATTTAGAGCATAGAGCTGAAGTCTGCATACATGAGTCAATGTTGGTGTGCATTTATCTAAAATCATGTAAGAAAAAAAATTTAACCATGATACTTTACAAAACTAAACTGTGTATTAAATGATAGGAAAGCACTTCCGAGATGAAATGCATGATATTTACTTTGTAAGTATGGAAACTTTCTAACAAGATTTTGAGAACAAAAAAAAAAAAATTACTCTTCTGAGAACTGTATATATAAAATCCAAAGCTCTCTATAAAATTAGTTCATGCACCAGAATCACACAAGAAGATAAGGCCGTAGGTCTGTGCGTAGATTCTGTGGCTTAAAACTACATTCAGACTTTTAGGTAAGAACAATATGCACATACAATGTAGACATTAGGATGGAAACAATCTAGACTTTACAAAACTCTGGAGATAAAATGTTGTAAATAATTGCCTATTGAGAGAGAGCAACAATTATCTCCTGCATTATCATGAAACATATTAAACATAATTTTTTTAGCTACATATTTATCTGGTAAGAAATTGTTTATTCACCTCACATAGTAACAAATATTATTCACCTAAAATATTTTCAAAACACGTTGCTTAGAGTATACATTCTCAGAACAATATCAGTCTGACTGATCATTTCACTTTACTGAAAGTCATACTTAGAAACCTGTGACATGCTTTCTTTGACATGAATTTAAATAACAGTTTGAACTCATTTAAAAAATGCTAAATATTATTGTCAAAATAAGAGAATAGCCAGTTCTATTATTTCTACTCCACAAGCCTTTACAGAAGCGAGACAGTGTTATATTTCCACTTCATGAATGAATTTCTTTTCCCCTTACATAGATCAATAAATAAGTAGTCTTGTTGATTAGGGAAAGTGGATGAAGGTTGACTCACACAAGGCTTTATTTCCACAGTCCTCTGTTGATGTCATATACCCAATTCAAAGTCACTTGGCAAAATAACAAGGATAGGAAGAGGTCATGTGGGAAGTGACAGAAGACTTCCAATGCGAGTACTTTGCTGGAGTTCCTGTCCTCCTCAGCAAGAGGTCAAAATAATGTTCAATCCAAACCAACCAAAGAAGAAACACCCTGACCCTTTTTCCCCACGTACAATAATACCTTCCATTGACATTCACTCAATTTTTCTATTGGTCTTTGTTTCATGGCATTACTGGGACTGTTGTTTAACTAGTTGTAAATGCTGTGCAAGCCATGGTTGCTAGATCTTCAACATGTGTATTATTGATAAATATATGTTAAAATTACTTTATTTTTTTATCTATTTTGTTTGTTTAGTATGGAACAGCAACCTAGAAGTCTACAGGTAGAATTGTGAAGGAGAAGATAGGAGCACTGAGACAAACTGAAACTATAAAACAATGCAGAAAGAAGGTTGTGAATAAATAGAATTACTTAGACATTGAAAACCTCCCTTTTTTCAGGTTAATCATAACAATGATGCACACTTCACTGGTTAAGGTCACAAGGCCACAGGGATAAAACCACTTGAAATTCCAGGCCAAGGTATATCAGCTGCCCCAGAACACTACTAGGACGTGGTGGTGACAGCTTTCAAGTGGAAAAACAGACTGAAAACTGCAATGGAAGGCCTTTAGAAATAGAAATGTTTTTAAATCCATGCAACATATACATAGTACAGTTTCAATGTAATTCTTTCCATATAAAAAAATGTATGTTAGACTACTTGATTACTTGTCTTTTTATTAAATAACAAAAATTGTCAAAAGCAAAGAAATAAAGGATGTTACTAAATATTGTGGGTTTTTTTCCTCTACAGATTTGGATATGTAACATTTTCACCTTCAAAACTATGATAGAAGTATTGTATTTGAACATAAATTAAATATGCCACTTCTGTTGTCCCTAGGCAGATGCTATTTCCATGACTAATAAATTTTAGTCCACAATTTTTCAAAAGTACCCATAAATAAGATTGAAGGGATAGTTTCATTGCGTTTTTTTCTCCCAAACTACTTATTTTTCAGATTTTCTGAGCAGCCTCATTTCTCAAAGTTCACATAGAAAAGGAAGGAAACTGATAATCATTTTCAGATACTCAGTCTATTCAAGCTGAGTAAAAAATGAAACTGAAATTTCCTTTGTACTAAATTCTTCTTTTGTTAAGTATGGTATAGGATACACAATCATGTGTCACATGCCCAAATCATAGTACCAATCACATGCTTTGCGTTCTTTCCTGCTTGGGATGAGCTCAACCAATTCAAAAGCCTTTACTGATTAAAATTTAATTAAAACTGGAATAGTCCCATGCATAGCTCTGATGAAGAACTAAACTGTCACATGAAAACTAACCATATGGGATAATTGTCTATTAAATATATTTCGTAAAGTGTTATGATTGTTTCTATTCCTTTAAACCAGATATTTTTGTTGAACAAGGCAGATTTCATTCTAATTACTGATTTACTGATGTAATTTTACAGTGATACTCTACCTGCGCAAAGTGAGAAAACAATTCATTTTTCAATTATGTTCAATGATGGTCCCAAATGGCAAGATGCCTTTCTCATCTTGTCTGCCTAACTTCCTAGTTCATTTTCCCTTTTTTTTTAAACATGAGTTCCAATTCATTGATCTCATATATGTACTAAGGTCAGTAGAATATTATGTCAGTACAAACAAAAGCTGACTGCCTCAGATTTCATTTTAAGAGAGAGGATGAAAAATGTAAAAACAGCAGTTCTTTTACAGGCTGATTAGTATTCTTTATTTATAATCCTACTCTTCCACATAAATAATGTTTATACTTACGACTATGTGGACTGATCTAAACAATCTAGGATAAATGCATGCCATTGTGATCCACTTTACTATCTGGCACAGAAGAAAATAAACGGTCCCTCTGTGTGTGTGTATATATATATATATATATATATATGTATATGTATATATATATGTAATACAATAGTATAAGGATGTGATTTATACTCCTAAAATATGACCTGTGCATACCAAAAATTAGTATGTTAATTATATTTTGAAATCATATTATTGTGAAATTATCTGAGTTTGATTGTTGAGGAAGATAAATTGTAATGCATTTTATTTCAATCAGAGAACCAGAGAATCATAGAATATCAGGTTGGAAGGGACTTTAAAGATCATGAGGCCCAACCTTTCTTGGCAAAAACCACAATTTAGACAAGAGGGCCTAGCACCCTGTCCAGACAAATCTTGTGTCCTGTACTGGGAATCCACTATTTTCCTGGAGAAATTATCCCAGTTATTGATCTCATTGTGAACATTTTTCCTCTTGTGTCCAATTGGAAACTTCCTACAAGTTACTTGCACTGATTACTCCTCCACTTTTCTATATGAGTACACCCTTTAAATACTGGAACATGGTGATAAGGTCTCCCCTCAACCTTCTTTTCTCAAGGCTGAACATATTTTATTCTTAGCAGTATATTGTTGTATAGTGATGGCACCAAATCTTAAAGCAACTGTTTCAAAATACCCTGAGAAATGGGAAGAAATGTGATTCAAAATTATATATGTGTAAGCTTGTGGTATCACACATAGTCTAACTCTAGCAATTAAAAGCAAATTAAAGCAAATTAAACATCAAAGCAATTAACAGGGTAAATTTCATTCAATTATATAAATATGGTAGAATACATGGATCTTTGGATGATGCAAACAAATAATCCAAAGCCAACTTAATTTGAACAAAATGATGACCTGAATTAACAGTATTACTCTGTTCTCTTCCTACCCAGGAAAACTTTTCCGTTTACATTTGTGGCTTGTTTACTTGGCACAACTTGAAGAAAAATAAAATTAAAAAAAAAAAAAAAAAGAAGAGAAAGCACCAAACATGACTATGTTGATCTTTAGCATAGCAGTATTTTAGATTCCACATTTGTTCCTTGGATAGAACTACTCATCATGTTTCTGAACTCCTGATTTTCCTAAGATATTAATGTTCATTTTCACCATTCCTAAGATATTAATGTCTCATTACTGAGGCTACAAAACTGAGACATCCGAGTGAAGAGGATGTTGTGGTCAAACAGCTTTACAGGGAGAGGAGTAAATGCAAAGGAAGGCAGAAAAAGAGGGAGTCAAGATGCATTGAAAGTACGGGATGTGGTAAAAGAAACATAAGATTAGACTGAAAAAAATTCAGAGAGCTGTACAAGCTTGGGATCAGTAGTAACTGAGGAGGGTATGACAAAGGAATACGAAGAATAAATGACCAGGGAAAACAAGGAATACACACACACACAGACACACACACACACACACATACACAAAAGATTATAAGGTTAAATAACAGGAAAATTAACTCACTTTCCAGTTTGTCTTATGATGTTATGATGCACATCTAAAGCATGCATGTTACACCCAAATGACAAAAAATTTAATTCATTTTAAAATCCTCTCATTATTCCTCTCACATTTTTTCAGTAAGTTATTAATAATTTTCTGTAGGACTGGAACCTGCTTAAAATTCATTGTCTGTGATTTTTCAGTCAACTTCACAGAGCCTAAGCAGTTTTCAGTAGATCCACACTTATTGAGAATTCACTCAGACCACATATATTTCATCATATTTCATCATACAAACCCTTACTTACCACGGAGATGGTGAAATGGATACCTCTGCCAGATAAGAATTTAGCTTTAATATAATTGTTCCCTTGAAAAGTTTGTTTAGTATGACAAACTCATTCAACGAGAAATCATGGAACCTGAGCTATCAGTGAAATTTGAAATAGTGGTATCAAAATGAGCTATAAGCAGATATATTTTCCTACTGTGGTAGAAGCTACAGCACACAAGGACTTTAAACTGATCTCAAATGTTATTTTATAGATAGTTTATTTTCATTTTAAAATGATAGTACAGAATAAAGAGTAAAGAAGTAGTCACTTTCATTATCAAGTAAATGAATTAACAAAAGTGCTACAGGCTACTTTAAATCTGTTTGGGAGCTTCTATCAGTAGCAAGATACGTGCAGATTGATTTTCAGCTACATTATTTTGAAAAGTTTTTTTTTACTTAAAAAAGCAAGTCAAACAATCTAAAGAGCTTTACCTGACAAGTCTTCATTAAATCCAAGAATCTCTGTTTCCTTAGTAACCACTCACAACATCACTAACATTCAAGAGAGCAGCAGGTGCAAGAAACCATAAAAATGAAAAATCTTATTTTGCCAGTGACTTATTAAAATATTAGATTGAAGTATTTAATACTGTCTTCCTACTGATTTCAATGCCTTCTGAGTACAATCTTCTATCAAACCTTTAAATAATTATATACTACTGAAAGTCAATTTGATTTTTTTTTTCTTTGGTGTTCCACATTCTTGTGTTACATGATAGTGTACTTGTATCCTTTCTTGTAGTTTGATACAATTGCATATTTCAGAGTCGAGTGCATACTCCTAGTGTTATTCTAATATTCTTTATTATCTTTTTTGTCTTATATTTTTGAGACATGCACATTGATACAGTTTACAGTGAAAAGACATCATTTACATGAACTTTACAGAGCAAAACAAACTTTGGAGAATAAGGCAAAATTATGTAACTGTGGTGAATTAAAAATGGAAATCTGTGAGCCAGGATTTTTTGTATTTCTACAGTAAGTTTTTCTGCATTTTATTTCATATTTATATTGCAACTACTTTTTATAGGAACAATTTATCTTTTTTTTAATAACTTCTTCCAAAGTGAAACCAGTTTACATCAAAAGAATATTTAAAAAGTAAGGTTGCTTGGCAGACTCAGTTGGATGAGTATGAAAGAATCAAGTTCATCTACTGCTTCAGACTCTGCTTGAGGGATGAATATGGCCCCAACATAAAGAGATGATTGGATTTAGATAAGGTATCTAAGCGGGAATGACAGCTTTCTGGCTTTAAATTCTTAAATGCCACAGTCACCTTGAAACTTTCACCTCCTATCCTTACTTTGCTCTCATAAGTTATTTTCAAAAATATGCCCCTTTATTCAACATAAAAACTTTAACAAGCCTTGTTACAATGGTAAGACATTGAAATGCAGGTCTACTCCTGTAATGTGGCTAAACATGTATTTTGAATCCTTAAAAGAAGTATCCCTTTAGCACATAAATGATGGCTTAGTAACAGTCAGTCATGCCTGTTATAAACTTGTAGTTTTTTAAATGACATCTTAAAATCCTACCACTTGTGGCAACTTACCCTAAACAAACATATTCGTTTAATAAAATTATAAATGAATAAGTAAAGGAAAAGAAGTAGCATAAAAGACATAACCTCCCCCCATAACATTAAAAAAAGCACTAAATTAAAACAACTAATCAAAAACTCACTACCAAAACAAACAAAAAAACCCAGAACAGAACATGTTTTCTCAGGCATTACCAGCTATTAAGGTGATGAAAAGATATTGATGCCTTTGTCCTCTCTACATATGTCCCTATGAAATATTTAAGGTGATCCTAAATCTCTCCTTTTATGCTTGATCAAATTCTTGGCATTAAAGTTTCCCGGCAGCTTACAATTTCATCTTTGAAAATCCTTCTAAGCATGTAGTGTGAGAGGATCCAAGCATTCTGTTCAAGGCCGTGACTATTTAGCATTATTCTAATGCCATATTCACCCAATGGCTCAGGATATGTGATTATTAAGTTCAGTTCCCCCATTTGACCCATTTGACCCATTTGAATTAAACCAATATTAAGGACAGTGCTAGGAAGTCTCTGGCTTATTGAAACCATTTCATTAAGTAGAAAATAATTATACATTAATTGAGCCAAAGTTCAAGAATAATAATTGTTTTTCAGCCACTTGCTGAGACATTCATATGAGAGTCTTGATTTCCATTTTCTGTTCCAGAAACTGCAGCAGTATTTCAAATAATTACTACATCCTGGTGGAAAATGTAAGTACAAAGGTCCCTGTCATGGGTTTGCCAGACAGCACCCCTAGCAATGCCTCTGCCGATTACATATTTAAGAAAACAAAAGAGAAGGGTTATTGCGCCAAAGAAAATGGGAGAGCGAGAGTAGCAGCCAGCCCTGTTGGGCCCAGGCATCTGCCCCTCACCCCAGAATTTTTCCTAATCAAATCCTTTGCAAAGGAAAACTTCATTACTATCTCATTCCCTCCTCTAAGTACTTTGATTGGTTGGTTTTAGTTTGAATATTATGAGATTTTTTGATTGGGTTTTTTTACATTGCCCTTGGTATTAAGAACAGAAGAGACCGACTGAGGTAAAAAGTTGTTACATTTATTCCCATTGTTGTAAGAACAGCTATCCTAAGAAGTGAGAGGAAGAAAAGTTTCCAGCTTCTTTTTTTTTCTCTTAAATCAACTCATAATTTAGCAAAAGGAAATTGATGTGGAATGTTTATACAGTGAACAAACACATAAACTGTGCCCATTGCTACATATGTACCATGTACTTTGATTGTGTTGCATAACAAGTAAATTAAGAACATTTAGAAGCTTACCCGTAATTTAAAAAGTAAAATTTATGAGAAAAATTTATTAAGGAATTCATTGTCTTGGTATCACAGTTTTGGGAACTTGTTGGCTGAAGGAAAAGCAGCAGATTATAGTGAAAGGAGAAACTTTTTGACCTGTTGACACATTTGCAATTACTGGGACTATTCACATACTGGGAATACATTCACATTTTAATGGAAAGAATTTTCTCCTGATACAATAAGATATTTTGCATTAATATCCAAGTCTAGATCCTGGTCCCATTTTGCTGTGTATGGTGAAATTATATGTATGTCTGATTGTAAATCACGTTGTTTAGGGGAATAAACACAAAAGTATATCTGTATAGCTCCTTCTTCCTATAATTTTTATTTCTTTAAACATAATTTTTCCATCAACTCAGCCAACTTTTATGTCAATGACATAGAAGTGTCTCTTTTTATCAGTCAACATCAAAAGAACAGTTCAGTCACAGTCTGGAGAAAAATGACAATTGCACAATAAAATCCAGATTACTTTGCAAACTACAGATAGATCCAAGCTTTCCCCTCAATAATAAGGTATGGTCCTTGCATGCTCACTTATATTTCATATAGGGTCATTACTCTTGCTCTGCTAATTTACTCCAAAAACTCCTTGATGTATTGTGAGGTAGAAGTTCTCAATTGTGCTCAGTTCTTTAGTATTTGGGAACAATGAAATAATTTATAGGAACTGAACATTAGATTCCTTCTTGAATTAAGCTAAATAAATCTCTGAATAATTAAGTCTAACAACAACATTCAAAGGTTACAAATATGCGATTACTTTATTTTCTTTTGTTTTCCCAAATCTTTTTTTATCCCCATCATGTCTGCTACTTTTGCTCACTTATAGATAATAATAGACGATCTAATCAAATTGGTTGGTTTAATCTTTACATAGTAGTTAAAATTTGCTGGCATTTGTACTTATCTTTAAAAAAATTCAAATGTTTTACAAGTACAACTACTGATTCTAATCCTGCCATTCAGATGCTCCAGCCTTTTGCAAAATAGATAATCAATCTCTAATAATTAATTAGAGGACTGGGCAATCACCAACCATATGAAATTCGACAAGTGAAAGTTCTGCATCTGGGATGAGGCAACCTGAGATGCTCATACAGACTGGGGAACGAGATGTTGGAAAGAAGTACCGTGGAAAGAGACCTGAGGGTCCTGGTCAATGGCAAGTTGAATCTGAGTCATCAGTGCCCTGGCAGCCAGAAGGAGCAACTCTGTCATGGCAGGCATCAGGCAAAGTATCAACAGCAGGTCAAGGGAGGGGATTGTCCTGCTCTGCTCTGCACTGAGGCAGCCTCACCTTGAATATTGTGTGCAGTTTTGGGCACTGCAATACACAAAAGATATTAAGCTATTACAGAGTGTCCAAAGGAGGGCAACAAAGATGGTGAAGGGGCTTGAGGAGGGGCTGAGGTCACTTGGTCCATTCAGCCTTGAGAAGAAGAGACTGAGGGAAGATCTCATTGCACTTACAGCTTCCTCATGAGTGGAAGAGGAGGGGTAGGCACTGATCTCTTCTCTGTGGTGACCAGTGACAGGACCCAACAGAGTGGCCTGAAGTTGTGTCAGGGGAGGTTTAGGTTGGTTATTAGAAAAAGGTTTTTCACCCAGAGGGTGGTTGGGCACTGTAGGGGCTCCCCAGAGAAGTGGTCACAGCACCAAGCCCGACAGAGTTCAGGAAGTGTTTGAACACTCTCAGTCACCTAGTGTGACTCTTGGGGATGGTCCTGTGCAGGGCTAAGAGTTGGACTCGATAATCCTTGTAGGTCCCTTTGAACACAACATATTCTTAGATTCTGTGCTTTAAGAAATTTAAATAAAAAATGAGAACTGGTGGAAAGCCTTTACTTTGGGAATTAAAAATTAGAAGCCAGACTTTTTCAAAGTGCAGAACAAAGGAAAAACACATAAATTAATTGAGTTTATCTGCTGGCTTGGATATGTATCTAAGTGCAGTAATTAACATAATTTGCATTATAAAAGCTCCAACCATCTTCTTTGATATTAGACACCTAGCAAGAAAGAAGTATTTAATTATATATGCTTTGTAATATTATAGTGAAGAAAAACAACTACTTGGAAGAACTAAGTCATTAAGTTGGATATAGAAACCCCTCAACAGTTTCTGGATTCTGTTACTAAAACAATTTCATAGTTAAAACTAACTGAAAAGTGATCATGGCTTTTTCTTTTATTTTTAATTAAGCTCAGCATCACATTCCAGGTACCACTGAAGAACATGGGAGAGGTGGGGGCTTCCAGATACCTCAATGGGGCTAATAGAATCAGAAAATATTCTTTCTAAAAAAAAAAAAAAAAAAAAAAAAAAAAAAAAAAAAAAAAAAAAAAAGTCACCACCTGTTGGAGATGAACTGGAAGAAGAAGAGGATTTTAAAAGGTGGAAGGAAACAGCTTCTGACAACATAGGCCAGACAGCATAAGATAAATAGACTGTCCCTGTTAGATTGTAAGTTTTCTCTCACAGGAGAAAGCAGACGGCTCCTGATTGGACAGTGTCCAGTCAAGGCATCTGCCCTTTCCAATTAGGTACTTAAAAGTTATCTGAAGATTTATGTATCCCCCCTTTTCATCTCTGTCAATCCCTAGTCCTAACCAATGCCCTGTCCAAGTTTCTGCATACCTTTCCCCCTTTCTAGAATCTTCCTTATCTGCCCTATAAAAACCTTCCATTTTGTAAAATAAAGTTAGGTCAGCCCCTATTGCGAACAGCCACAGCTGCTATTCTATGCAATTTGCCTCTTGCCCTTTGTTATGAGTTCGGCTGGTACTTAATATCTGGGTGAAACAAACTACAACCCTACCAGGCACAGTAAGAGGAACTGCAGCTCAGCTATGAGAATCCTGTTGATTTGGGAATGATCCTGATCCCCAAACCGTGTCAACCACCACTTATCTTTAGAGCATCACAGACAAAAAATATTTCTAAAAAAGGTTGTTACCATTTAAAGATTTTTGCACCAACTGTAAAGAACGGTAGAAGAGTCTTTGATAACCTTCTAAAAATATTTATACTAAAAACCCACAGAAACCAATCAAAAAAACCAACCAACCAACCAACCAAAAAACTACTATTCTATTTCACATCTATTTATATTTTTGTAATTACCTCTGTGATATTATTTGATCTATGTGCAGTCTAAGAAGGAGGATGGAAAATCTTCTGCAGAAAATAATTCTTAAAAAGTCCCAATGTAGATGTGTGAATTTGAATCTTTGACATTAAAGTTTAATCAGTACACAGTCACTCACTGCATATAACCAATTATTACAATAATTTTGGACTGACTTACACCCACTCTTTCATTAAAAGTTGATTCAGTCTCCCAGAATAAAAGGGAAAGAGGCCCTACCTAGCTAATTTTGTGTGCCCAGTGTTCTTGAGATTTCTAAGTGTCCCTACCTGGGAAGTATGTCAGAAGTGCTGAATCCAAGGCTTTGTACAGAGGTTTCTGGGGCTGCTACAGTTCTGCTTCAGCTCCTTATCCGCATCTTTATGTGTAGCCCCTGTGGCTGCATTTCAGAAAATCAGGAGTGAAAGGAGCTCAATCAGCCATTTGCCAAAGGACAGTATGTCCTGGGTGTTTCCTACTGCACAAATGCTGAGTAGTTGGCTGCAAACATTCAGAAGGAGTTTGCACAGCATAAAATGAGTCCAACCTCATTCTGCATGTTATTTTATCTGTTTGCGGACACGTATAATGTCCAGAGATTCCCAGACTCCTAAAACATTGCCATTCTGAACATGCACAGATGTCCCTAGGTGTTCACAGTTTTACACCTGTCTCTTATAAATCCAGTTAAAACGGACAGAATAGTTATTCAACAACCAGAGTTGCTTGAGGCAATCTGGTGTGTTCTGAACAGATGTAGAAAATCAAGTTTTCTGTCAAAATAGACCATGATTTTTTTGAAAAAGTGAATGAGGGTTCAATTATTTTCTTTTCCTGGAATTATGCAGGTTTCTTGCTCTTCCCTGGTAACTCCCTTAACACTCCAGAATGATGTACTCTACAGGAGGATATTGCTGAGAGCAGGGACTGACAGTAAAAACTTCACTCTTACATTGCAGAAAGAAACACAATCAGAAACAAAAAAATCATGTAAATTTTCACAGCTCTCCGTCATACTGATCAGGATGCTTATCCAGCCAATGAGTGTTTCAGTTTTTATACAACTAGTAGTTGTCCAGGAAAAAAAAACAAAAATTGAAGTGAATTGTAGCACAAATTAGTTTTTTCTCAAGCTATATTCCTTCCCTTTTATGCTTTCTTACCCTCCTAAAAACAAATCTGTAACTAAGTACACAACTGAAATAGCTTTAGCTGGAGTATGTGACTTCTGTGTTGTACTAGTGATGGTGATAAAGGTCCTAGGAGGATCTTGCATCTGTATGGATAAAAGATGGATATAGGTTTATGTCAGTTAAAAAAAATCAGTAGGAAAATTGCATGTTGCGTGATTGCAATATCCCCTGAATTGTGATATAAGAAGAAAGACCATACTTCACATTTCTTATTATTATTTGATAGTTGAAGACAAAGATTACTTTTTGGGTGGTTATGGATATTGGATTTCTTAATTCTGTGTGGAAATGAATGTTTTAGTTTGAGAAAAGTCCACATCCTCTCTGCATCATTTCTTGTTGACTAAACCTCGAAAGTGATTGTTTATTATATGGACTGTAACTAATTCTGTATAATGAAATATATAATTTCTCCTAATTGTTTATAGGCCTTCTGTCAGATGGTACATGATTTTTGAGCAACAAGACCTAAAATTTAGATTCATTATTACTCGACACTGTGATTAAAAAAAAAAGCAAAATAAATGCATAGAGCTAAGAACATTTTATTTCTGTTTCTATCACATCTCTATATATAGTTCAATATTAAGCTATAGGTAATAACCATTTTCTAGAAGTACTAGAATTTCAAGATTATTTTAATGAGTCTTCATGCATTTTTTTTTTAATCAATTTATTTTGATAGGTTATTTTATGTCATTACTGCCTTGGCAAAGGTAGAAGCTTCTGTGAGAATGTTAAGGCACCAGAACAGGCACATACTGTGTTTAAAAAGTATACAGACTACTGTACCATAAAGATCTGAAACTAAAGATACATATTGACTGGCACTGTCACTGAAGCTTATGATTTTAAACAGAAACTATTGAAAAGAACTGTACAGTCTTATTTTATGCGTAACAGGAGACCCATGAAAAGTATACTAATTACATTTTTGAAGAATTATTTCAGGTCTTTTTGCACAAAATCATTACAAAAGATGAAGGCATAAGAGTGACAGCAGATCACACATTTCTTTGGTGCACTTCTAATTTCTCTGCTTGAAAAGAGGTAAAATTGAGCTGTTAGTTTTGCATGGTACACAGAAGTTGACAAGAAAACAGAGTTTGAAAAGAGAATACTTGAAATACCTAATGGGCATGATGATTAGTACAATTATTTACTGATCACGTTAATAACAGGATTTAAATGTTTAGAAAGAGATTCTTGGCATTCTTAATCGTTCATTCAGTTTTGTGGAAATTTAAATGCATAGTTTAGAGTTTTTTATAATGTAAGATAAAAGGTTTAGTTCTCTATTCATATATAAATACAAATGAAAGTTAAATGAAGACCTGATTGCTCAGATGAATTTTTATGAATTCTACAAAAACGGCTTTCAGTAGTATGTTTAGAGATCTTTCAGTATTTGCGTCTACACAGCGAAAGTGAGAATCCACAACTCTTCATTAAGTACATGTTTCAGAACCCACAGGAAGAGTTTGGTGCACAGAAGATTCAGGCATCCTGGACTTTGTGCCCCTTGTTGGTTTACACAAGTTGAAGTGTGAGTCTGCTGAAGAAAAGCAGACATTAAAAGCTCTTTAGACCTTTTATTGTTGAATAGTGACTCACACTGTCTACATTCACCACACAGTAACCACTGCTTACCTCTCTAAGCCCACAGGCAGCTGCAGCTTTTGAGTGGCTGTCGTAGCTGATAACATGCAGAAACACAGAATCACAGGAGTGGTTCTGGTTGGACTGGAGCACTGCTCGGTGGGGTTGTCTGGTCCAACCTCCCTGCTCAAGCAGCGTCTCCCTAGAGCACCTTGCAGAGGTTTGCATTCAGATGACTGGCACTTGTACGTTACCTCTCTGGTGTATGTACGTACAAAAAATGTCAACCTTAGTTCTCAAATTACAGGTAGGACAAATGAAGAGAGAAGGATTTTTTTGGGAGTGTGGTTTAAGATGTCCAATGACATGTACTTTAAAAAGACATTACATTTGCTTCCACAGAGTTCTGATTTTTATAAATCAGGTCTTCTCTCTTGTATTTCAGTTTCATAAGTGCACCTAGTTTGACATGCATACGTAGTTTTCCCTTTAATTAGGATTTCCACATACATAACTTAAATTTCAGTATCAGTATGCAAGTTTCAGTATGCAAGTTGATTTTTCCTCATTGTTATTCTCAAAAGTCAACATGCTTTCAAAATCCCATACCACAGACTTTCAAAGTTCTGTACAATGTTATACCCTGCTACTCAGTCCAGCGGATGATGCTGCACCCTTCTTTCCACCAGGCCTTTTCTTTAATTATTGTTGGAAGAGCCAGCCTAGCCAAGGGACCAGGACAGTTCAAGTGAAGAAAATATATGGCTTCTCATAGCCATGGGTTGTAAATTGATGTTTTGGGGTTGCACTTGATGTTTTCTCTTTCACATGGGTTGTAAATTGATGTTTTGGGGTTGCACTTGATGTTTTCTCTTTCACATGGGTTGTAAATTGATGTTTTGGGGTTGCACTTGATGTTTTCTGTTTCACATGGGTTGCAGTTGATAATTCCTGTTCAGGGAGAATGTTAGGACTTGCCTTTTATTCCAAGCATAAATGTTTAAAACAATGTAAGTTGCAAGGAGTATACAAATCCCCAAGTCATTATTTGATCTGAAAAAAAAGGCTGTCTAGGAATGGATGATTAACATATAAAACGAGTAATAAAACTTCGACAGTAAAACTGGACTTACAAGGAAAAAAAAAAACCCTCAAGTTTCAGTCTCTGTAAAATTTTCAATTACTTGAAAAAGCAAAAAAAAAAAAAAGCCCCAAAAACAAACAAAGAAAAATTGCCCATAAACCACTAGTAATCTGTAAATACTTTCTGGAATAAGATTGCTGTCTTCGTATTATTTTATGCTGTTCAGTGCCTCATGATCAATTTCAGCAGCAAGCAGCTGTTGAAACACACACAGAATCACACACATAAATATGTAATAAATTTTATTTTGCTATACTATTATAGAAGATTTTTTAATTAAAAAAAAATCTTTGACTGAATTATTTTCCAGAATTTTGATTTATTTTGCTTAAGGTTCTAATCTTCATCCAGATGTCATT